>NW_013668538.1:29588-71235 GCF_000517525.1 Limulus polyphemus
TATCTCTGCCTGGCTACAATTCAATCAATTATCTCGCTTTATTTGCCTGCTTATATACAGGAATAGAGGGCGTCTAGCAAATACTGGATTATTCGTGATGTTCCTCGATCCTTCTAGATACTCATTACATGTTACCAGCGTCATGTGATTTCCGCTGTCGTAACAATATAAATATTTCTAAACTGAAGCTCCTATCAAATTGAAAGAAGCAAACAAAACATTTCCCAAATATTTTATTTAATTATAAATTATCTAAATATTCCCAAAGAAACTTGAATTCAATAAGTTTCTAAATATCTTCCAACTAGTTAAATAAATATTTGGACTTATTGTGAATGCTAGAAATCGGGTTTCGATACCTGGGATAGGCATAGCACGAATAACTCGTTCTGGGAAAAGTTTTGGAAAGTCTGATAAAAGATGCTTTGCAAAGCCATTTAACAAAGTTTAGAATTTTATTGGATAGTCAACATGGTTTCACTAAGGGGAAGTATTGCCTTACAAATCTTTTAACATTCTTTGAAAAGGTTACTGCTTATATAGATGAGGGTGAGGGTGTAGATTTGATGTATCTGGATATCAGAAAGCATTTGACAAGGTGACACATAAAAGGATTGTAAAAAAATATCTCCGTAGGTTTGGGAGATAAGTTAGCAAATTGGATTGAAGAGTGACTGGATGGAAGAAAGCAGAGGGTTATTACAAATTGAGTTCAATCAAACTGGATTAATGTTACAAGTGGGGTATCTCAGGGCTCAGTCTTAGGACCTTTGCTCTTTTTGATTTGCATCAATGACATAGATATGAAGAAATGGTAAATGAATTACTTAAATTTGCAGATTACATTAAGGTATTGGGTGTTACTAGCTGTGAAGAGGATGCTGCTGATTTACAAAGGATTTACATTATTTAGTGAGTTGGGCAAATAAATGGCAAATGGGTTTTAATTATAATAAATGCAAGATAATGCATGTGGGTTGTCAAAATTTTAATTATAAGTATAATTTGGATGAGAATAATTTTAACAGTGTCATGAAAGAAAGGTATATTGGTGTACTAGTTGATCAGTCTCTTAAGCTATCCAAGCAGTGTGCTGTTGAAGGTGGTAGGGCAAATATGATTTTAGGTTGTATCAGCAGAAATACTGAATACAAGTCTAAAGAAGTTATAATTCCATTGTATAGATCACTCGTTAGGCCATAGTTGGAGTATTTTGTTTAGTTTGGGACTTCTTACCTCAAGAAGGACATTGAATTGTTGGAAAGGGTTGAGAGGAGGGTTACTAGAATGATACTTAGGATGGAGGGATTGTCATACGAGGAGAGATTTGAATCTCACAAATTGTTTTCTCTTAGTAAAAAAAAAAAAAAAGAGTTAGAGGGGATCTGATTCCAGTGTTTAAGATGTTAAAAAAGAATTGATAGTGTTGATGCATCATCTTTTTTCATACCTAAGAGTGAGAATATTAGGACTAGGAGACACAAATATAAATTTTGGAAGGGTAGGAGTCATTTTAGTTTTCTCACACAGTAAGTTGTCCTTTGGAATGGGTTGTCTTCAAATGTGGTGGAGGCAGTAAATTTAAGTGAGTTTAAGAGAAAGCTGGATAAGTATATGAATGATAATGGCTGGCTTTAAAAAATTGTTTGATTTATTTATTAATAGTTTTAGTTTTGTTTAGAGGATGGTACAACCAAGATGGACCAATAAGTCCCATGTTGTCCCAAAACATTATGTTATGTTAAAAAAAATAACTAATTAAAATATTAAAAGTTGAAATATTCATAGTAATAAAAAACGTTTATTCTCGTCATTCAAAAGTGAAAATTTTCTCGTAAAAGTAAAGTAACTCTGATTAATTATCTGGTACTTTCCAAGCGATATATATATATATTTGGTAAACTTTCTAACATCTGATTCTTTTAAGATGTTTTCCATAATTAACAATAGTTTTAATAGGTGGTCATTTCCAACTTCGGTAAAGATGTCTCCACAATACGTGTATGCAACTTAGTTTTACTTGTCTGTTATTATCTTATTTATATTTTGTTCAAAAAAGACGTCTCTAATTAATTCATTTTAGTAGTTACAACTAAGGCTTTTCGTATGTTTCTTCACTCATCATAAGCTATCTTGATAGTATAATAGCATTTAAGATTTAGATTTTTTTGTTGCAACGTAAAATTTTAAGTTGCTTATTGTAATTAACGACAAGAAGGATTTTATTAAAGCATAAGTTGAGTATTGTATTGCAAATATATTTATAAAGAGGTAAAATGAAGAAAGTTTTTTTTTCATATCGTCGTTTAGAGGGCGCTTTGATCACCTAATTTGCATAATTTTGCACGAGTCGCGGGATCGCTATAGATCTGTTACTTCATGAGGTTGGAGCAGTTGTTTACTGTGAAATTTAGTCAGAGAAGTTCAGAAGAAATAGGGAATATACGATCGTAAAAGTTTGTAAACAGCAAAGTATTTGTAAATAGCTTGGATTCATTTGAATATTTTTTTTATTGAGTTTAACATTAGAAAAAATCTTGTACCACAGTTACTTCTCCCTGTATAGCATGCTAGAATATTACTTAACTTCACCAAGGTCAAGTCTCTAAACTTTTGTCAATGAAATTGGTCGAATCTTATTAACACGTAGAATGGGACTGACCGTTCTTCTCTAACCAGTACGTTTGAGATCACATTTTGCCATTATGGATATCAGGTTTGTTCAAAAGCCTTGTTTTTGTTATAATCATAATTTATATGATGATTTCGTCCAAAATATTTCAACTACTCAAAGAGTCTCGTGGCTGTGTATTTATAATAAATACATTCTAATTTCGGAATACTACTTTTCTTGTAGAATCGCAGTTTTTGTTGAAACTTACTATTTCGTCTACTACTATTAGTAGTAGTACTAGAGAATGTAGTACTACACTATCGTAAACTAAAATATTAAGAAAGGAAATACTAATATTTAATAAACCTATATCAAGCGGAAAATTGTGAAATTATAAGAAAGATAGGACTTGAAAGAACCAGATATTTTATGAATTGTTACTTACAATTTGAGTTATTGGTAATTCACTTATTATTTAAGGTGAATGATTGGATCTACATTAATCATTATTAGTTATGTATTGAGAAAACAGTAGGATATGGTTTGATGAAGGTGGTTTAATACAGTGGTAATACTAATAGTAATTCTAAAACGAATGCTAAATCAGTAAGTTTTATCTTGGCTTGTGTGGAAAGTGATATTGGTGGTTCTGTAGCAGCAGTGTACGCCTTTTTATCAAGCCAAATTCAATTTGAAATTTTTCAGAATGGATAAGCCACACATAGATGGTATATAAAGTCTGAAAAGTTTTAAAGTTTAATTAGGCCTATCTCCTATTTGAACTTTTTGATAGTTAATCTTGTCCCCTTTGGTCTTCGGTTTATAATTCTAAAATTCATGTACAAGTAGATATATATTATTTGATGTGTATATATATATATATTATTTGATGTATATAGCAATATTTTTTCATATTACTTAAGATTTTTTTGAAAGAGAAACATTTGACTAAAATAGAGCACAATGTCAATGTGTCATGCAATCTAGCGTGTATTTAAATTTTAATACACTACAGAATCTGTTATTTTTTTAAATTCAAAATTCGTTAGCTTTAATTTAAGTTCTGTGTCTTTTACTGAAACGATTTATTAAAAAAAAGTTAGTTTTGAACAATTGTGATTTTTCTAAAGAGTGTTTCATTCCTTAATAGCACTATACTGTACAGTTTTGTAAGTGCATTTCATGCTGAATGCTTAAAATGCACGCAATGCGTTTTCGTCTGGGGAAGTTTACGGCGCTCCTCCAGACCACCTAACTAGTGGCTTAGCAATAAATGGAGCAGCTTACCCTAGGGCTCCTAAAAAGTAGTTTTTCCTAGGTATTCTAAAATTCAAACACTATTATGAAACACAAAGTTATTGGGTGGGCTAAAAATTATGTTGAATATTATAGATTTGAGGGGAAAATATTCTAACTGGATGTTTTAATTTTGGGAGAGCAACAAAAATTTTGCCCCAGGGCCCTTTGAGACGTAGTTACGCCACTGCATATAGTTAGCTAGTTGTCTGTTTTCTATCGCCAAATCTTAATAGACATGACCTCTGGATTATATTTTTATACTATTCAGAAGTTTAAACCATCATAATATTTGCATTTAAAAATAAAATCCATCTTCGTTATTAAAATATAAATTGATTTTTTGTAAGAAAACTATTACAAGTACACTAACACTCCAAAAAACACGTCTTCAGAATTCAAGATTAGAACTTGTAAGAAGTGTGTGTGTGTGCTTGTGTTGGTAGATATTAAACTAAGTGCTTTGTAAAATGTGTGTTAGCGGGAATAAGTAAAATTCAACATTCGCAACTGTGAAAAACTTTAAGGGAACCTAACAGTAACATTGATTTGTGTTCAGTAGCCTAATAGAATACTTCGAATGTTTTTTTTACATAAATGTAGCCATATATATTTACAAATTAGTTACAAATTAAACCCTAATAGTTGGCACAGAAATGGAACCAAGCAAGAAGCCTAATAGAATGAAATTCGTAATAAAAAATTACGCTTAGCTCCATTGAGATAGTGCAGTATTTTTTTTTATAATAACTGGAAATAGGCTGAACACTGTTATATTTATATTTGAAGCTTAGATTAATATTTTATGTGAAATACAAATTATTACGCATGTTACAATTAATTTATTTAAGTCGTGCAGACTGCATTTTTGAAACAAGTTTTATTTGTTATACACTTAACGTTTTGTAATAATTTGCAATTTTTCTTGTGTTTTAATTCTCAACTAGGTGGGCCTTACCGCGTGTGTTCAGTACTGAAATATTTGACTTCCTTTTCAGTGTTATTCCGAGTTAGCGATGAAAACAGATTTTATGCAATTTACTTTTGTAAACAATTTTTGAAGAGTTTAAGTTTTAACAGTTTGTACTGATATTGAAGCGAAAAACTGACATATCAAGATGGTTAGGGATAATGTACTAGCCATTTGGCGCATTATTATTTGCGTAATTTATTACCCTAACTGTAACTTAAGTGTAATATAACCTTGAAAGTTAAGTTCAATTAGTTTATTGTACGTTACGTAACTGTTTTATGTATTTATTGATTTGTAAATCTCCCTCTGAAAACATCAGTTGATAGAGGGTTTAAAAACAGTTACCAAGCTTAAATGTGAGAAGTATTTTAATTTCGATACTTTCTGTTAACGGTTAACGAAGTACATGGTCATAGAGTAAACAAGATATATATTGTTACGTCTCCGTTTGTTAATTGATTTTCCGTAACTTCGTTCCGACGAAACTTGAGCGACACAAGTTCTTTACTTAATAAAACTGGTTTATTCTTTCCTAATATAACTTTACCGATACACTTATACTCAACAGTCGCGTTATAACAAACTATAATAACGAACGAACGTTAACTACAACAATACGTCTCTCTCTCCCCCTTATATTAGATAGATTATGAACAATGGTTTCCCAGCGTCAGTCTCAATAGTCCTTTCGCAAAGAAACCCATAGGTTCCATATCCAGAGACTTGACCAATGTGTCTTCATATGGAATAGCATGAATACCCGTTTCATTATCCAGCTGCTTGGGATATGCGACAGTTCAATTGTTATGTTGTGGAAGCACGTGATTTATGTCGCTCTTCTGGACAAGATACTCTTCTTCATTATTTTGCGTGCTGTTGCCAGGGCAATTTAGACGGCTTTTGCCACTGACCCCTGTGTTCGAGGATTGTCCCCTATTACAAAACAATACATTTTCCAACCATGGATGAAGTATGACTTGTTGTAGGTCTCTTTCTGAATGGCCTTGGTTCCCCCACGTTGATCCACATTCCTTTGTTTTCCAATGCTGTTAGGTATAAGGGATATACCCATCCTCGAAACTCTAAATTTCCGATCTGGACACATCTTTATCATCTAAGCATATTAATATTTTGCGTCGGAAAAGGCTGTTACATAATCTTTTCAAAAGCAATCAATTTTCGGTGGCATCACATTACCTACACAACTCCAAACAATGTAAAAATATAATTCTGAAACATTTTATTCTAACCTGAAGGCCCGGTATGGCCGGGTGGTTAAGGCGCTCGACTCGTAATCTGCGGGTCGCGGGTTCAAATCCTCGTCACTCCAAACATGCTCGTGGGGACGTTATTATGTGACGGTCAATCCCACTATTCGTTGGTAAAAGAGTAGCCCGAGAGTTGGCGGTGGGTGGTGATGACTAGCTGCCTTCCCTCTAGTCTTAAATTGTTAAATTAGGGACGGCTAGCGCAGATAGCCATCGTGTAGCTTTGTGCGAAATTCATAGCAAAGCATAAATCAATCAAGTCTAACCTGAATATATATTGGCTGTGGTTGTCACGTGACATGCTGATTTGGATATATAAGATACTCAAAACTCTGTACATTTTAGCTCATGATTCTATGACTCACTAAGGATTATCTATTGACTCTTAGATCGCATATTTCCAAGGATCTTTTAGCAACTAAACAGCACTTTGTTTGAATGAGCCAGGTGTCTTGCGTTATTTGTCTTTTCACATTGAAACATAGCGCATTGTTAGCTTCCTAACTTTATTCCTGACGTCTTATGTCTGTTTTTATTAATATAAACAATATATACAATGCTAAGACGAAAAGTTACAATGACATTTGACATAAAACTCGGTAAAATGATTTAAAACCACAATATTCATGAGCAGTGCTGTTTTCAATCAGATATTTGTGCCACGATTGTATTCTGGTCTATCAATCAATACTTCCCAATTGTTAAAAATGTTAAAATATCCTTAACAGTTCAATAAAAATCAAAGTGATTTATTTTGTATGTAATCGAAATTGAATAATAATCATATTTTTTATGCGACAACAATATACTAGCGATAGAAGATATTTAGAAAATAAATGTTATTAAACTTTGCGCAAACAATATTTACAATTGAACAAAAAAATCACAAACATGTACGCGTAAATATGAGATTCTAGACATCTGTAACATCGGAATTTGATTTTGAAATTATGTGGAAACCATTCGTGTTCCAGAATAGAATTAGGAAAACGTAGATACGAAACAGTGCTGGCAAATATAACAAATATTTTACTTCTATTATAAGAGGCAAATGGACTGTATTTTCAGCCTGCAGTAACGTTACTCTATCCAAAGAAAAATAATCTCTACATGAGACAGAAAATGCTAAGTATATCTGGTAATTCTACTTCAAAATACTATATGTAACAAAGTAACTCTACCGAGAATATTCCTATTTATTATGGATGTAATGCATTTGTTCCCACACCACTTTGTCTTCACAGCAGACCGAATGTTTTATTTTACTCATTTTTAGGAAGTTATACGTCATACTTTATGCAGTTACTTTATTTTATAGCTCATTTGGTAACGGCCTGGGGCCGGCATGACCAGGTGGTTAGGGCGCTTGACTTGCAATCTTAGGGCCGCGGGTTCGAATCTCCGAAACATGCTCGCCCTTTTAGTCGTGGGGACGTTATAATGTGACGGTAAATTCCACTATTCGTTGCTAAAAGAGTATTCCAAGAGCTGGTGATGGGTGGTGATGACTAGGTATCTTCCCTCTAATCTTTCACTGCTAAATTAGGGACGGTTAGTGTAGATAGCCTTCGTGTAGCTTTGCGAGAAATTCAAACCAAACTAACGGCCTGTTGCTACAGTGAGACTTAAAACGATATTGAGATTAAAAAAAAAAATTGCCAACCTTCTGGTCAGTGTTGCAAAGTCCGCTTTTAATAAGCGTAGTTGGGCTTGTTTTCTCTTTAAAATCGCTATCACTTTTTTTAGAGTTGCGGTTTTTTGGGTTTGTTATATTCTGATTATGTTTATTTGGGCTTTTTTTTGTAGTAGCTGTCTTTGACATACAATAAAATGGTTGTAGGAGTGGTTTCGGTGAATAATTGAGTTAATGAATAGTTTACGTATCGTTATAAGTTTAGAATCATCATAACTCCACTCCTGTTCAATTAAAAAAACTACCCACAATCGTAAACTTTCTGGCCCGCCCACTTGACACACCCTATATTCCAATTAAGTCGCGCAAGTCGCTATTTTGAGGTTAAGCCATAAAAAAGCAGTTTGGAAAATTAGTATTATTCGTTTTGGGCTTATTTCAAAAGTCAGTACCATTTGTTTTGGGCTTATTTCAAGAGTCAATACCATTTGCTTTGGGCTTATTTCAAAAGGTAGATCCGTTTGTTTTGGGCTTATTTCAAAGGTCAATACTATTTGTTTGAGCTTATTTCAAAAGGTAGTTCCGTTTGTTTTGGGCTTGTTTCTTATCTACTAGGCTATGTCAAGTCAGGCTACAGTCATTAAAGCTAGGACAAATCCAGTCAAGGTAATTATTAATTGATGAACTGTTCTTGACTTTAAAAGAGCAAAATAAAATAAATCATAATGAATATCAGGATATTTATATATGACATTATTTTGCCCTAAAGCCTGAATAATATCTTATGAGAACATAGGCTAAAGAAACAGGTCAGACATCCCTAGGGTTTAGATATAGACATTCCTAATTTTGAGAGAGAGGGTAACCAGACAGCAGTACCACCGCCTAGTTAAACCGAATATAACTATTGATTATCACCCCTGTAACTTGTTTGTTTGTTTTTAATTATGCACAAAGCTACACAAGGGCTATCTGTGCTCTGCCCACCACGGGTATCGAAACCCGGTTTCTAGCGTTGTAAGTCCGCAGACATACCGCTGGGCCACTGGGGGTGCCCCCTGTAACTAAGACACAGTTGAAAGTGCATGACGTTTTTCAGGAGCATAGCGATGCAAACATTGAGCTTTCTTATCCACAGTCCAAAACGTTAACCACTAGATCACAACAAGCCGACAGAATGAAATGATAAAACAAACAAGATTAACAATGAAAACAGTAACAGAAGATACAGACATTTAAAACGCTACACAACCTTTGAACTTAGATTAGAATTATGACATATGTAAGATGTAAACAAAGAATTGACTGTTGTAAACTAAGATCCTATAAAACAATGGGTAGAAGTATATGCAGTAGAAACACCTAAATTTCCGTGAATTCAAAACGAGATTTATTTGTATAAATACACCACTAAAAATAATTCAAGATCCTTATATGTTTCAAAATTGCTTCACATACTCTGAATCCAGGATTTATTTTGCTTTTATATTTTCTTTAGAGATTACTTCTACTTTTACAGTCTAAACTGCTCTTTAGTCTTCGTTTTAAGAAATCATAGTATTCAGTAATTCAGAGGAAAGTTATAAGTTTTAATATTACCTACAGGTCACACTGCAATACGTAGAAAACACTTTTTGTTTAGTAACACGTACTGATAAAGTTTTCTAATGAGTTAACTCTTCTTTTTTTTTGTAGCATGTTAAGCAGCAACCTGATTCTTTTTGTTTCATTGTCTGTCTCTTTGTTCTATATATTATTAGTTTTTGTTGTTCAGTTTTATAAACCGGCTAGTTGTTTCCTGAGTCTCAAACATGTACTTCTCATTAGACATAAAATAACATGTTTTAATTCATTCCTCTTTTGTGGCTGTTTGTCAGTCTTTTGTTAAAGTTTGTCCCCACTTACTCACTGATGCGCTTATTTCTTTGATTCTAGGTATTTGTTCAGCACTTTGATTTAATGACTCATGAAGAACTGTTTGTTCATTAACCTTGCACGACACAATTTATCACGCGAGGTCGCCCTTCTGCAGCACCAGTCACATGGTTTCTCACTGCGTCACTCTAGATCATTCAGCAGGTATAATCTACAACTGGAGAGATATAGCTTCAAAGGAAGCTGCAAACAAAAGACCCAGATGGTTAACTCCAACTACCTGCAACCATGGAATAGAGCATCCTCGAGACTATGTGTCAGTGGTGGAACACGTTCACATTTAAACTTTAATACAAACATGCTGCCCTCCCCCCACCACTCATATGTTGTCAATAAAACATGCGATCAGTTTTATCTTTCACTTACACAATAGCATTGTCAACTAAAATATAAAAAACAACTAAACTCGAGTATCGACACCAGACGACAATAAATGGTAATGACTCATATTATTTTGAAATTTTTATACTGAAGTGAATATTCTGTACATTTAGAGCTACCATGCTGTTCACGCGGTTTCGTAATTCTCCTGGATGTTTCAAATAAACATGTCTATTGTAAGGGAAAAATCGAGGAATTTACTTTATAAAGAACTTTCTTCGACCCAACTTTGGATAAATATTTCTTGTTTTGTAGATTGTGAAGATCTGTTTTGTACATGAAGAAAAAATAAAAAGGATCTCTTGAGTAAGCATGAAATAAGTAGGACACAGTATATATGAAAATAAAGGAGAGCGAAATAAGAAATATAGAATATTCTTGGAATGAAGCTGTTTGAACAATGAAATTACTTTAAAATCTTATTTCTGGCATCCGTTAGCAGCGTCATATCGAGTATTGTTTCATACGACACTCATTTTCTATGTGCTACAATCTTCATTTTGTTTTATATTATCTTACTGTTCATCTCCATCTATACAAGACTTAAAGCTATTTATTTCATCCCTTAAAGTTCTGAGTGTCTTCCCAATAAATACAAGATATGGCCATTGTATTTCATCCCATAAAGTTCTGAGTGTCTTCCCAATAAATACAGGACTCAAAGTTATTGTATTTCATCCCATAAAGTTCTGAGTGTCTTCCCAATAAATACAGGACTCAAAACTATTGTATTTCATTCCATTAAGTTCTGAGTGTCTTCCCAATAAATACAAGATATGGCCATTGTATTTCATCCCATAAAGTTCTGAGTGTCTTCCCAATAAATACAAGACATGGCCATTGTATTTCACCTCTTAAAGTTCCGAGCGCCTTCCCAATAAATACAGGACTCCAAGCTATTGTATTTTATCCCATAAAGTTCTGAGTGTCTTCCCAATAAATACAAGATATGGCCATTGTATTTCATCCCTTAAAGTTCTGAGCGCCTTCCCAATAAATACAGGACTCAAAGCTATTGTGTTTCCTCCCATAAAGTTCTGAGTGTCTTACCAATAAATACAAGATATGACCATTGTATTTCATCCCTTAAAGTTTTGAGCGCCTTCCCAATAAATACAAGACATGGCCATTGTATTTCATCCCATAAAGTTCTGAGTGTCTTCCCAATAAATACAAGACATGGTCATTGTACTTCACCCCTTAAAGTTCCGAGCGCCTTCCCAATAAATACAGGACTCAAAGCTATTGTATTTTATCTCATAAAGTTTTGAGCGTCTTCCAAATAAATAATATACTTGTTTTCTATATACAGGATCATCAGTAAACTGTCTCTTCTAAAAAGCAACAATTCCCCAGAGCTTTAAAGCGTAGATTTGATATATAATGCGGAACTTAAGAAAGTGGCTTCAAATGACACCAGCAAAAAATAAACAAGAAAGTTTCAAATTAGAAAAAAACGTTTGACACTAAGAATCGGCCCAGATAAGCTCAGTAAATATTTTACGAACTGTCTATAATTCTGGAATCAATTTCGCGCAAAGTTACACGAGGGCTATCTGCGCTAGCCGTCCCTAATTTAGCAGTGTAAGACTAGAGGGAAGGCAGCTAGTCATCACCACCCACCGCCAACTCCCGGGCTACTCTTTTACCAACGAATAGTAGGATTGACCGAAACATAATAACGCCCTCACGGCTGAAAGGGCAAGCATGTTTGGTGGAACGGGGATTCGAAACCACGCCCCTCAGACTACGAGTCAAGCGCCCTAACCACCTGGCCATGCCGGGCCAGGAGAACATAATGGCATCTCGATTGTATACTGCTGTCCACGATGTATTTCGCTCAGTACGAGAGCTCATGAAATATTATTGAGTATTTAGTTGGATTACCGGATTTACTGACATTGCCTGTATTTGTTACAACTAAAAATTGCACACTGATCTAATCATCTTGCTACTAGAAATAGTGTTTCTCTATGTCCATCATTATGTATCACAGAGCCGTAAAAGCTTTCCCCTTCTTTCTTGATTCAGCATTTAATCCGATTTTCTTAGCTTACAAAGTTACTTATGAAAAAGCCAGTCTATTAGCTATTTGTAATCACGGGAATGATACTTTGAATGAATGGGAAAGACTTGAGTATACATTACTGAAAAAAAAAAAACATGTAAAAAACAAGTATTACTTTTAAGCCTGTATTAATAGTTTGCAATAAAAACAAGATATAATTACCATTGTTTTACAACTCCAAACAAGGCTTAGTTACATGTTTCTATATTTTATCTACGTATAGTAGATAACCTTTACGAATGATCTGCCTTTAACAACTAATTATCCTTATAGCTTTCATAAATATCACTCTATGCTGAAACTTCTACTTTCGACTTAACCAAATTTCTACCCGTAGCTGCTGGTTTCCTACAACTACCATCACGTGCACACAAAGTTTCTACACGTAGATGCTGGTTTCCTACAACTTGCAGCACGAGCAAACTAAGATATGGTTATTAATATCGAAAGGTATTTTTGTGTTGCTGTGTATTTTTGGAATTAGGTTGTTGATTTTGTTTCCTTTTCGGTGCAGTATTTCAAATGTTAAATTAAGTCTTGTAATTTTAATGACCAACAAATCAGTCTACCAGTTAACTTCGGAGCTATCTGTAACCATTTCAAGGCAGCGTGGTAAGTTATAACTGTAAAATCTTCTCCATCTTGTTCTTACATTTTTCTATAGCCCACACTACGGCTAGACATTCTAACTCTGTAATAGTATAGTTTCTTTCTTTATGCAGAGTTCATTGTTCTACTGGCATATGCTATGACACCCTTCTGACATAGAACTACTCCTAAAACAACAGTATGCAAAAAACAGTGTTCACATTTCCTTGGAAGTTGCAAGACAGAAGATTCAAATAAAGCCTGCTTTAATTTCTAGAAGTTATCTTCACACTTAGCGGTCCATTTCTATCTGATACGTTTCCTTCGTAACTGATATAAAGATTCAGCTGTTGTAGCAAAGTTTGGAATGAACCAGGCACACATACCCAAAAATGTGCTTAACTCTTTGTAATTTCTTGCAGTTGGGAATTCTGTAACAGTTTCCATTTTATCATTATTTGTGTGTATTCCCTCAGAAGAGAGCTTAAGTCCTAAATATGATACTTCTTATTGGCAACTTTTGCTTTTAGAAACTTTTGCAGTAAGATTAGTTGTACATAACGTGTATAAAACCAATTCGAGGTCTTTCAAGTATTGTTTAAATGCGGGTGAAAACTCTATAAGATCATTAATATAAGCCTCAGAACATTCAGTTGCTCCTGCTAAAGCCTTATCCATAACTCTTTGGAAGGTGGCAGGTACATTTTTAAGACCAAAAGGCATCACTTTAAATTGATAAAGCCCGTTATCAGTTATAAAAACAATTTTATGTCGATCCTCCAGCTTAACAGGCATTTGCAAGTATCCACTTGATAATCCTAATGCACTGATACAAGTTGCCCTTGACAAAGCATTCAAAATATCACTTGTATGAGGTAATGGATAGCGTTCTGATTTAACTTGATTTAACTTCCTGTAGTCAACACAAAACCTAAAGTCATTAGTCTTCTTCTTGATAATAACTACTGGAGAAGCCCAAGAAGAAGTGGAGGGTTCACTTAACCCCTCACGAAGCATTTCATCCACTTGATCATGTAGCTCTTGTAATTTAGTGGGGGAGTAAAGATGAGGTTTACTAAACACTGGCTTTTCTTTCATGGTTACAATGCTATGTTCAGACAAATTTGTAAGACCAGGATTATTGTTTAAAATATCAGCATATTTCAACACAAGTTGCTTTAATTGTTCAGTCTTTACTCTTTATATGTGAACATTGTACATCTTCAGTCAGTATCTTTTCAGTATCAAAGTCATGCCTAACAGATGGCACATTTACTTCAAGAACATTTATGAAGAAGTTTAGGGTTGCTTCGTTTTGCTGAATGAAGTCTATTCCAATAAGACAAGATACAGCCAAAGCTTTGACTGAAAAAATCATTGGTCCAAAATGTTATTTGTTACCAATAGTTTTGCTTCAAAATATCCTAATGGTTGACAGGTCGTCATTCCCTCAGCAAGACATATGTTACCTTTTCTTCAAGTCTTTAGTTGAAGTGTTGGATCATCTCTCTTGATTTGGTGCCATATATTTTCATTTAGTATTGAATAATACCATCTAGTATCTATACGACCTACTACTTTCACACCATTAATTTTTACGGTTAGGTGTAGCAGATTCGTTTTAGTTGTTGTTAAATAGTTACTGGAGTGTTTTACTTTTACAGAACTCAAAACCTCCTTGATTTGATCTCTGTTGACATACCAAATTTTATTTTTGTATGGTTTTGGTTGTATTGTTACAGTTAGTGAATTGACTCTCTCTCTCTCTTAGTGAAGCTACTGGTAGTGTATTTATTCACTGAGTAGGTCACGAGAGTACACCTCATGTGAGTATAAATTTACATAATCTTCTCCTACATTAATAGTATCTGTACTTCACCGCTAGGGAAACTGGTGTCAGTTTCATCATTCATACATATTTACTCAAAATACAAATGATTAGCTACAAGATGAGTTACCATTTTAATGCAACTAAAAAGTCCTAGATTAACTAAATGATAGAAGGAAATAATAAATTAATGATAATCACAACCATAACCACAAAAAACAGAATTTGCTGTCTCACAAAGTTTCTACACGTAACTGCTAGTTTTCCACAACTAGCAGCAAGTGGAAAGAAAGTTTCTACATACATATTTTGGTTTCTCACAACTTACACTAGGTACAAACCAGCTTTCAACACATAGCGTCCGGTTTCCCATAACTTGCAGCAAGTGCAAACCAGGTTTGTACATATAGTGTCTGGTTTCCCACAACTTTCAGCGGGTGCAAAGCAATACGAAAGCAGGATGTTATGAGCTCTAGCGCCTGGTTATTCTTCTGATAATTAATTACCCCTATTTTCCTAGCACTTGTTTCATTATACAATCAAATTTTTCCTATATTTCATTGTACAGTTCACTAGTTAGTATTGTGTTCAGAGGATGGCTACTAGGATGATACCTGAGATGGAAATATTGTCATACGAGGAGAGGTTAAGATTTCTGAAATTATTTTCTCTTGAAAAATGAAGCATTAGAAGGTATCTGGTTGAGGTGTTTAAGATGTATAGGAGAATTGATAGTGTTGATGCATCATCTTTTTTCATACTTAATGGTGAGAATAGTAGGACTAGGAGACACAAATATAAATTTGAGCAAGGTAGGAGCCATTTTCAGCTAAGACAGTTTTATTTTTCTAACGTCTTTGAAATGGGTTGCCTTCGGATGTGGTGGAGGCAGCAAATTTAAGTCATTTTAAAAGAAGACTTGATGAATATATGAATGATAAGGGCTGGCTTGAGAGTTTGTTTTTTCTAATAGCTTTAGTTTAATTAGTGAATGGACCAATAGATCCCTTGTTGTTTAAATATTATGTTATGTTATTATCTGCAATTCAGATTTTATGAATTACATACAGGTGCCGGCAGGCATGATGCAGGCATTTTATCACTTTATTTATAAGTTTAAGCATGTATTGATTTCACTAATCGTATTAGTTATTAATCTATATTTAAAATATAGTATCTCCTGTCGTACAGTTATGTTTAATAATGTAATTACTATTTGTATAAACATTTTCTTTGACATAGTACTTTCAATAATGTTCTATTTTTTTACTGAATAAATACGGTTATTTATCCCATGCCAATTGTTATAACACTAGACTGTAAACTGAATAAGGCCTAGTAACTTGCTAAAATAAATATTTCGGTGACTAAATTTAACGTTTTACAAATCCAATCTATGTATTTGCCTTGTGGTTAGGGTACTCGACTGACAATCTTCGGGTCGCAGGTTCGAATCCCATCACGTATCACCAAACTTGCTGGCCCTTTCAGTTGTTGAGGTGTTATAGTGTGATGGTCAATCTCACTTTTCGCTGGTAAAAGATAGCCCAAGAGCTGGCGGTGGGAGGTGTTTACTAGCTGCCTTCTCTCTAGTCTATCACTTTTAAATTTCGAACGGCTAGCGCAGAAAGCCCTCGAGTAACTTTGCACGAAATTCCAAAATAGACAACGCCAATGTGAAATATAAATATTCGTTATGAAACAAATACAAAATACAGTGCAGAGAAAGGCCGTTTTGTTGATATTATTTGAAATATTTCATTCGTAATAAAATAATAAACATCGATTAAATACACCCATGTTATATATAACAAGTTAATGTAACTATATGTTAAATGGAACTGTAAGAAAGCCCCCGTCTTCGTTTAAGAATTCCCACACTAACACAAACTAGACTTTGATGCCGCCAGCTTTTTTCAAAAATAGGTAAGTATATATATGTTTATTACAAAATGAAAGTACGCTCCGCCCTTCGATTCCCGACACCATCTAGTTTTCCTTTATTCTGTTTTAGAGAATTATAATATAATAACTGGAACACAACTGCTTGTAGTCCTGTCTAAAAAATAAGAGAGACTGTTCTTTAAAAAATAAAAAAACATATTGGCTTCCACTCTACTCCTCACTGTATGAACTAATGTTAACTTAAAGCGAAACTATACATCAACGTAGTAATGAGTATAGATAATTAAACATTTTTAGGCTCTTACTTATAATTATTATAATACAATATTTCATCAGTTGGATAGCCTCGTTATTAACGATATTTTCGGCCGCAAAAAAAAAATAATACTTCACAAGGTTTGTTTGTTTGTAGTTAAGCACAAAGCTACACATTGGGCTATCTGTGCTCTGCCCACCATGGATATCGAAACCCGGATTCTAGCGTTGTGAGTCCGCAGACATGTCGCTGTGCCACTCGATACGAGGTTCCAGCTTAGAAGATTTAGGTTAGTCCTAAATATATATTAAGTTAACATTGCAAAATAATCTCTATAATAAATTTATAATGATAAATATTAAAAATAATCAAATTAGACACATTAAACATTCTAACCAATACTGTTAAGAAAATGTTAACTCATAAAATTTCAACTATGTCTTTAAATGATGACTAAATTAAATAAAATGTCATCATGATCACAACCCAATGCTATACCTAAAGATATAATATGATATAATGAGAATAGTTTCTTTTTGCTAGTCATTTAATATTTGGATAAAGATGTGAAAAGAAAACCTATTCTGATTTTAAAAAGTTGTTAAAGTCGGGTAGGAAATCAACGAGTAGAAAAGCAAATAATTCTGTGAAATTGTCAGTAACTACGTGAATATAGAATTGCTGTAAACGGTGGATTGATCGACGGTCGAGGATTCATAACCATAAAAGACAAGTGTCGGTCGGTCAGTCAGTCGGTCACGCTCGATTTCTCCGAATTTCGTGAGTTACAGTCCAATTCCACTTTTTCTCCTATAATACTTCCTCTTTTGATTACCTGTTTCCATTTTAGTTGAATTTAATCGATAACATAGACGTAAAAAGGTCCTATATTTCGGCATTTTTTCTGCTATATAAAATGACGAAGTTTTTTTATACCAAGGATTTATTTAGTACCAAGTGAAATTAATTTTCCGTTTATTATGAAAAGAAGTTAGCGAACGATGATCGAGTATTTACAAGAAATGTGGTTTTAAGAGAACTATTGCAATAATGCAATTGATGTGATAAGAAAATAACTGTGATCAATGAATGTAGGGACACTCTTTAGGTAAAGGAGATATTGCTCATGGTAGGCTTTGGTTTCCCGAAGCAAGAATACCCCTTTATTTTACTTATGTCTTTACCGGTGACAAAGTTCCAAATGCATATTGGAGGGTTCACATTTGGTATGCTTTGGTTTCCCATCATTTTTGACGGGATTTTATACACGTAAAAAATTAAAACTGGAAATTGAATATATAAGATGATTCAACTTCCATCTTTAACAATTACAAATACAATAACTTATGCACAGCAAAAGCATGCTTTTCAGACTCTAAGGATAATTTTAATATTCGTTATTAATTTTATGATAATAAGTTAGTCCAAAAGAACATAGATTATCATTAAGTTAATGTTTATATTATTACAAATGTCAAGAACCAATTCACCATTTGCTGGCAATATTTCTTTTTCTGAAAGATGCAAAGCATATATGCTGTCTTTTCTATTATTTCAAAGCAAGCTTTTATTTTTATATTAACTATACTGATAGTATAGGCTCAGTCCAAGATTAAATTCCTTAAACATTTCCAGTTCTTGTGTAACAATCAAGTTTAGTGAAATCCTCGTTCAACTTCTTTTTTGATTTCTAATATATGGGGTTTGTAGTAAACTGGTGTTTCTGTAAACCTTATACTGAGAAATAGATAAAAAGATGCATGGTACATCTATAAAGATGTAGTTTAGGCATAATATTTCATCATCATATATATATATATATATATATATCATTATGCGTGCCTGTGTGCGCAAAACTAAACTAATAGAAGATACAGATTTCTTGTGTGTAAAGATTTTTGTTACTCACTGCTTATCACCCTAAAGTAAATGAAGATTTTGAAATATCTAGATGGAGCCTTAATGAAAATATAACTCAATAGATATTTCGAGGCGTTAAAAATAGGAATATGGCACATATGTATACATATTTATTAAAACTTAAGTTAAAACAACGTTTAAAAGTACACAATAATTTAAACGTTGTTTATCCGAGTTTTTAATAAATTTAAATTTGTATTGAAGGAAGGGTTCTTGTAGATATGCTTTTCTGGTCAATTTCTCAGCACAACAAAATACGGAATGATTATATATATATTATTTTTTGCAGACTTCTTAGCAAAAGATAATATAATTAACTTGTTCAAAGGCAAATAACATAAACAGTTAAACCCTTAACTAATAAAAGCAATTTCTTTACAGACTAGGCTTAGCTGTTCGAAAACAGATTTTTGTCGTTGTTTGACTGAATTTAGTTAATGATTCGAGACACAAGATTCTGTTAAAAATAACAAAACACAGCTGAGAACTCTAAACTTTGTTTCCACGATTCTTATTTATGTCTTCACACACCAGCTTTCTCTTACACCAAATGAGTTTCTTTCAATTAATGGCTATAGAAGATTAACTGATATTCATTTCAAAGTCACGTGGTGTTACATCGAAGTTAAAGACTCACTAGTACCATTCAAAGTCTCTTCACTACATCCAGAAAATGCACTGGGTTTATTTTTAGAACATTTGAAGAGTACTGAGAGAAAATTAGTCCAACCTATAAAATTTTAAGATATTTTCTATAATGTAAATTGCAACATTGTTTTATTTAATTATCCAAATAGTACTACAATTATCCAAGCTGAGAAGTGAAACTCGTTTGTACTGTCATTTTACCCCTATAGTAACTTAGCAGTCATTAAAAAGTGATGAAAGAGAATTAGCTCTAATCGTTTATCCTCTTTAAGGCTTAAAAAAATCGATATGAGGTTAATGTTTAAGTTTCGAATTAGAAACATATTTGCAGCTATTACTCATGTGTTACTTCAGAAAATATTTACACATGAGCAGCATACTTCTAACTGCTTTTTTTTTATTCTACGATAAACAGCTAACTCTAATTTTGCGGCTTTATTATTCATATATGTTTCATGTAAATGCGGGTGTAGTGATCGGTAAATTATTAGAAATGTTGAATTTGAACATTTTACAAGCTAGTATTCTTAATTATGTAATAAATAATTTATTTGTCGACATCTAAGGAAGTTTTGAAAACGCAGGATATTTACACGCGTGGTAAAGCGTGATAACTTTTAAATGAAAAATAAAGGCTTGCGGTAAAGTAAACATTGGTCTAAGAAACTCAAGTTTTATTCCCATTCGCCAGTTTTGATGTAAACCAAGGTTCGAGATTTTGTCTTTCCTGTTCTATAGAAGCAATAACTTCATGGAATTAAAATGATAATAACATAAAAACAAGTATAATAAGGTTACAAAGTGGAAGCAAAAGATCAAACGAAAGGTTTTATTGTAGAAAGTTTCTAGAAAGCTGCAAAAAGTTTCATATATTGTATTTCATTTCTGGATATTTTGAGACACTTTATTTCCCTGGAAAGGCCTGACATGGCCTGGTGGTTCGATCATGGGTTCAAATTTCTGTCGTCGAACATGCTCGCCCTTTCAGCCGTGGGGTGTTATAATGTTACGGTTATTCCCACTATTCGTTAGTAAAAGAGTAACTCGAGAGTTGGCTGCTTTCCCTCTATTCTATCACTGCTAAATTAGGGACAGTTAGCGTAGATAACTCTCGAGTAGGTTTGCGCTAAATTCAAAACAAAACAAACTTTACTAAAAGGATAAAGTTTATGGATTTAAATACTCGTAGGAGATTTACTGAAATCTGACAGCAGAAGAAGAAAGTCTGCAAGAAAAGGACGATTAACTGTATGTAAAAACTGAGCGGTTGTTTAAAGTACTTTCTGTAGCGAATAGAGTAAAGTAGTTATATTATACAGTCAGCTATTTCATGCAATTCATTGATTAAAATGTTTGAGTTAGGTTATATTTAAATATAATTTTAATACCAGTGTGTTATGCTCTAATTTATCAAATTGCACATATTAAAAGGTAATTATGATTTGTCAATCTAGAGGAAACATTAAACAGTTTAACCACTACGATTTTCCAATTAAAGGAAAAAGTATACAATATAATAGAGTAATTTAATAAACTTAGTGGAGATTTACACAACATAATCATTTTGATACCTTGCGACGATGATTTATTAACCTAAACCATTAATTGACAATACTTTGTGTGTATATATGTCCGCTTATGTTGGCGAACCGCTAAACCAGTTGTCACCAAACCTGCCATGTGCTCTTAGGACCCCGGGGGTGTGACAAGGGTGATATGCGCCTCTCTATTGTCACACATGGGAGCCTGTATGTTTTCTGTGCACGTTGTGCCTGTTATAACTAGTGAACCGCTGGTCCGATTGTCACCAAACCTGCCATGTATTATCTTTATGGTCCCTTGGAGTGACGTAACAATAAGTTTTCGGATCTGATCCTCCTATGTCACCCCCCAAGTTTCATGTCTTTCCCGTGCGTTGAACGGGTACGTCAATTAGTTTGCATTATGTGGTCGAGGTTTGCACAAATACATATTATCAATCCCTACACACGCAGCCGTGTATAAGTAATTAATTACAAAGAGAAAAAACATTGTTATCCCTCCCGTATGTTTACCAAAACTTTTTGTGTCTCAACGTTTTTTGTTTAATTCCAGGTATATGTAATTAAAGAGTACCGTTGATAGCATCATACCACAAACATTGTATTTTAAGCCAGAAATAAGCATTAAGCACTAAAAGTTAGATTAAGTCAGAATTACGAACCAACAAAATGAATGTATCAATTACTCACTTTTTTGTTTCCATTTTTAAAGCTAGGAATGAGATTCACACGCCAACGAACTGAAAATAGAAATAAGCTCAAACACAAAACCAGAACCGCAGGCCTACAGAACACGGGAAGAAATATATAAGTTACAAATTAGCTACTTACCCCAAGACAGGCTCAGAGCTTGAATAGGGCCTCTAGTCAAAAAGGCTCTCCCGCAGCTGGTAACGAATATTCCTATCAGAATCCGATCTACTGTGGGAAAACCCTCTCGGAGGTGGGTTGCACATATTGCACGAGGTCTTTTTTTTAGCAGCAGTGAAGGTGTAGGGGAGTAAACCAATCAAGTTTCCTATTGCTAAAATCACAAAAATCACTATAGACAAACTTACTTTCATAGTAAGCAATGCGAGATTTGGCATTTCCAAAAAAGAAACTTGTGTTTCGTTTGATAAAACTTCACCTTCTTTGGAAAGAAGAGTTTGGATTTTAATGGCAGAAGTTGTATATGCAATGTTGTCCCTATCACCTGTAGAGGTATTGTTCAAATTGACAATACCGTGGATATTTTTAAGCTGCAGCATGTTTGAAATAGAATGATCAATAATATTACAGATTGCAAGTAATTACCATTCAAGGCTATAAATCATCCAGCTGAAATGTTTTTCACCATACATAGATCCTCATAGGTATTGTTCAAATTGACAATACCGTGGATATTTTTAAGCTGCAGCATGTTTGAAATAGAATGATCAATAATATTACAGATTGCAAGTAATTACCATTCAAGGCTATAAATCATCCAGCTGAAATGTTTTTCACCATACACAGATCCTCAGAACCTATTTTCCTAAACCAGCATGCCTTACAACTATTATTACTTAACGATACGAGAAAGTGATTTAACTGTCACGGGTTTTTCTCGAGAAATCGGTACACTCGAGCACTAGACGGTCGCGCCCTCTTCACATTTTACAACGAATTATTGATCATCAGTATTGTCGTTAACGGTTCGTGAAAATCCTATATTAATTTGTAGTGTTATGTATATATTTGTAGTGTGATATATATAGTTAAGAAATTTGGCACTTTATTGTGTTACTAGCATAAAATACGTGCACTCTGCTGCGGGGTTAACCCCCCCCCCCCCTTATGAGTCACAAAGGCTCTCATGTTCAAATCAAGCTCCCTAGTTACTTTTATACTATCTCAAAAGGAAGGGGCCGTTCTCAGAAAACCTCGTTAAGACACCCGCCCGTGGTATCTGAGAGCATGTGTCAAGCTTGACTCCGCTAGCTCGTGAGAAGGGTGTGAACACAGTTTCAAATATGGCATTCGCGAATCCCGAGAGATGTCAGAAACACAAAATGCAATGCCAGATTTGGGTTTAACTACCATGAAATCCTACTATTATACCCATATTATGCCTGGGTTTCAATCCCCTTTGTAGGGGTGGAGTGGGGAGCTACACCATATAGATAAGAACATTCCCAAACCACCCTGAGTCCTAAGTCAAATTTGGTTCTGATAGATCCACAACTGTAGGAGGAGTTAGCTACACATATATAAATACAAGCTCAAGTAATAAAGGACATATTTAAGTTTTCTATACTAAGTTTGTTGAATATATGAGGTACAGAAATTAAAAGATTATGCACTTTGATGTCTTTAGTAGCAAGAATCTTGATGTTTCAAAATTGTATATGGTTACTAGCGTGTGCAAATGCAAAAACCTAATTTTCCAGTTAAAAGGAAATTAGCATTTTATTAATTTTTTTATATTTCTATTTCTACTTACTATAAAGAATGTAAAACAAACGAAGTTCACAGTAGGGGTTTATTTTTTGTTTCTAGCGGAAAGGAACAAAATAGACTATCTAAGCTCTGTTTAACAGCAGGGAATCGATCCCTCGATTTTAATGTCGTAATTCCTGTTACTTAAACTGAGGGAAGAGAGTTTATGGTAGCTCAAAATAGTTCTTTAACTTTTGCATTTAAGCTGTAACAATATTCATTATACAATTTACCATTAAAATCTACACGGGGTATCCTTTGGCAAAACTAATGTAACATAAATTCTCAGCTATTAACAGTCTAATTTATAAATCAAATTCCACGAATGAAGACCAGGTCATAAGAGCCACAGATTTCATTGCGTTGGTGACACTTAGCTAAAAACTGTCTTTTCTTGCAGCTTTGATTGAGTTTGTTTTTTGTTTTTTTGTAACTAAGCAAAAAGCTGCACAATGGGCTATCTGTGCTCTGCCCACCATGGGTATCGAAACACGGTTTCTAGCATTGGAAATCCGCAGACATATCGCTCTGCCACTGGGAGGCGTTGATAGAGTTGATTGTAAGCCGGCATGATTTTGGAGAAAGAAGTAACACAAACTTCTGGAAACATATATGCTCCTTATACAGGGAAAGTAAACATAAGTCAAAGATTAAACGATGTAAATGGCTCAAAGCTATTTCTCTATTTTCAATGCAACAACAAAATACAAATTCTAAGCCTTCCTGAACCAGCAAAACAATCAATAATCGTTATATTCGAAAATGGCACGAACCTGTAATTTTACGTGTTATCACTTTAGTTCTTGCTCAGTCACATAACTCTGTCAGATTTCCAATATTTTTTCTGTCACAGCTGGAATTTATAGTTCATGATGTTAGATTTGAAGTACTGTATTTTCTTAGCCAGTTTGTGCTGTCACAACTACAATTTATGGTTTTTGATGCCAGATTTTCAATGTTCCTTTTCTTATTTGTACTGTCATAACTACAATTTATGGCTCTTGATGCCAGATTTTCAATGTTGCCTTTTCTTATTTGTACTGTCACAACTACAATTTATGGTTCTTTATGCCAGATTTTCAATGTTGTCTTTTCGTATTTGTACTGTCACAACTATAATTTATGGTTCTTGATGCCAGATTTTCAATGTTTCCTTTTCTTATTTGTACTGTCACAACTACAATTTATGGTTCTTTATGCCAGATTTTTAATGTTGCCTTTTCTTATTTGTACTGTCATAGCTAAACTTTATGGTTCTTGGTGTCAAAGTTTGAATGTTGACTTTTTCTTTCCCTATTTTTACTGTCATAGCTACAGTTTATGGTTCTTTTTGTCAGATTTTCAATGCTCTTCTTTATTTGTCAGTTTTGACTGTCGAAGCCAGAGTTTATAGTTCTTGGTACCAGATTTTCAATGTTGTTTTTTTCTTTCCCTGTTTGTACTGTCACAGCTACAGGTTATAGTTCTTGGTGTCAGATTTGCAAGCTCGTGTGGTGGAAGTGCCTGACTAGGAAGGTCCGTATAGCCATTAGTTGTCACTAAGGGCTTCTTCCTCTCTAATGACTGGTTCGAGGTTATCACATCAAACTTGGTCAGTGTTAAATTAGTGACACAATTCGTCCAAGACTGTGTTCTAATTTTCTTATTGTGCCTCGTTCAAATATTCGATAGAACCAGGGATGTACTCTAAACTTGTGATCAGGCACTGGACTGCCTGCTCATGAGTCCAGCCATTCCAAGCAGCTGCCTTCCTAAAACGTTTTAAAAATGCTCCACGTCTTCCATAGCCACACCTTTGAACATCGGAATGGGAAATTTATTTCGTTTCACTCGCTGCAGTGACCAAACTCTCTCTCCTGCAAATTATTGGCCAATTATTGGCTAAGTTGCCATCAATCTCGTGGATACGTGGAGATAAACATACTCAGGGAACTCAACACTCGTATGAGTAGTCCTTTTTTTGGTACAGGGCAACAGAGTGACAAGTTGGTCTCGGTTGCCCTGCACGACCCGTGGTCATTATAGCAGGATACCTCGCAGTTCGGAGAGGCTCACTACAGACAGCCTCACGGTTTTTACCTGCTGGTGCCCCCGTCTCACCTGCCAAGAAAACAGCTTTGACTGGCTGAGGTTGTCCATGAGTGTTATATCCAGTACTATTTGGCTAGTCTTGACTGTTTCATGGCTGAGGTTGTCCATGAGTGTTATATCCAGTACTATTTGGCTAGTCTTGACTGTTTCACCTTGTTTATCCTTATTTGTCCGTGATTCCCTTGCGCCGATATAGATTCTCAGTTGTAATGCCCAATCTACTGTTCTAGTCGGGAAGTAAGATCATGTAATGCCTCCAGTGGCACAGCGGTATGTCTGCGGACTAACAACGCTAGAAACCGGGTTTCGATATCCGTGGTGGGAATTTTTTACAAAATCGTGTAAACTTTCGTCGGGAAGTAAAATCATGTTCAGGATAATTTATGTAGATGTGATCAAAACGTGTTTATATCAGTTTACATTTATATCTTATTACCATTATAAATTATTTTAATGTGCGGTTGCAGCAAAAGTTATCAGCGTATATTACAGTACTTGCTTTGATTCAAGTATTAATTTACATGTACGCTAATCTTAGTATTAATTTCTCATTCTTGTGTATAATTCCATTCATTGTGTAAAGCATAAATACATGCTATGTAAACAGAACTACTTATGTATGTTATAATTAATTTAAGTCATGGTAAATTGGTATATTAGTGTTTTAATATAAATTCATATGGGTGACATAACCAGCCAGTTTTACATTAAATTGAACTGGCTATCGACTGCGAGCTTCCGGTTCTAACGTCACAGCGCTTAGTATCAAGCATGCTGGTATTTAGAAAGCCATAGCAGAACTCTAGTGGAGACGAATCTATCCGGCGGAAAATGATTTTCAGTCGTTTTAAGGTGGTTTTATACATCAACAGTTAGCTTCATTTTTTAGTTGTTAGGATCGGGTGTAAAATACACTTCTGTTTTCGATGATAGCGTCGATAAACAGTTTAAAAATTTGAGATGAGTTATTCTTTGCAACCTTTATTTATTATGAAAATTTATGTGGAACTTTATGAAAAGTAGTTTATTTTAATTTCTAAAATTTTTTGGACATATTCCAATGATTAAGTCTTCATGAGCAGCATTCGGGAACTCTTCAAAAAATTAGTTATTTTATCAATGAAAAAAGGCATAATAAAAAGAGCTAATTTTCAGAGGAGGAAGCTGCTCCCCCCCCTAAATCCTCACTGTCTCAGTGATTCAGTCTTGGTGTTGTGACACAAAAAAACACAGTAAAACTGATGAAAAATTATACCTTACCAACTTAACCCAGCTTACACAGTGTTGCGTCATTGAGATAACATGACTACAGTGACGCCACGTTTCTAGAACTATCCCGTATCTTGGCGAATGCTCTAGTATTTGCTAGATATAGGGTAGTTTGGTATATATAAGAGGGGACAACGTGACGCGAGAGGTAGGTAATGTAATGTGTGTGGATAGTGAGTAATTGATCTGCGGTCAGAAGTATTATTGACGTTCGTTGTTATAGCGTTTGATTAGCGCGATTGTTGAAGTTGAGTGTATCGGTAAAGTTGTATTCGGAAAGAATAAACCAGTTTTATTAAGTAAAGAACTTGTGTCGCAAGTTTCGTCGGAACGAAGTTACGGAAAGTTAATTAACAAACGGAGACGTAACAACAGTAACAATTGTTGTTAAGCTATTTGCTGATATAAATAGCGTCGATAATTTCAGTAGAGTTAACACAAGCATAACTTATAGTGACTCCACATGTAATTTGCCCTTCCCCATAACATATAAAATTACAACCCATTCATACACCGTAACTTCGTCCTTTAAAAATGCATCTTCAGTTATCAGTTCACACTTCAGTGTTTTATACTTTCTATTTATCCAATAAAATTCTCCTCCAGGGGCTCAGCGGAAATACTTAAGAGGTTAAAACCAGATAGCACATTCTGTAGCTTTTCGCTTAACAACAGAAAAACAAAAAACAAACCAATATGATTTATACCAGAAAGAAAGCTTCCAGGAACTATCGCCTAATTACTCTTTTAAATTGTATAATTAAACTTCTAGAAGTATAATCTCTTGAAGCTCATGTGGTTTTAGAACAACCTTTTATTCGACATTCATAACGATTATTTAATGCGACTAAATAGAAATCGTTTCAATCCTGCGACTGCTGCCATATTTCTTAATGTAAAAAAAAAGCTATCTACTCCACTTGGCACAATGATCTAAAGCACCAAATCATCGAATTGTATTATAACCAATAAATTGGATTTTGTTTTCTTTCTAACCGTTTCACTAAGTAAACTAAACAGCTTCATGTGTAACTCCCCATTATAAGCAGGCGTGCCGCAAGGCTTAGTACTTAGCTCTTTATTGTATACTAGCTATACTATACACTATACAATCGGTATAGTGGTTTGCCAGTTATAAGCGGGGACACACGTTTATCAAATAATACTGTATAGCATACTCATTTACGACATTCCTCTTCCGATTTTAATATTAACACACGCATCTCAATACACCAGTGGTATAGTTATCTGGAATACGTCACGTGATTTTCTCAGTGCTGCAAAAAAAGTTCAAATTTCGCTAGATACGTCACTACTTGGTACAGTATATAAAGAATCATTTTTCCTAAAAGTATTAACAAAAGATTCAAGAAAATCTCTGAAGTAAAATTAAAGCTCTACGTCACGGAGATGATTAACTAACACGGTTAAATTTCTAATTATAACACTTAACAGCTAGATTTACCTGGAATAATCATTTTAATAGTATTATAAATAAAAAAGAGAATTATCTTCCTTCGTAAAGTCAGAGGAATAATCAGCTGTTGTTATAAGGTATACCTAAGATCGTTTTTAGTATATAGTATATATGATTATGGGCAGTTTGTCAGATTTTTTACATCACAAATTAGCGCATTTTCAGCTTAGCCGACTACTTTAACAAAAAAAAACCTACAGTGACTCAGCGGTAAGTCTGCAGGCTTACGATGCTAAACATCGAATTTTGATACCCGTGGTGGGCAGAGCACGGATAAACCATTGTGTAGCTTGATGCTTAACAACAACCAACCAAACAATTGGGGTCCAACGCAACCCTTTATCTGCTCAATTCTCGTCCATACCTGCAACCCCACGTATCCTGGCTAAAACTATAACTTAATAGCCTCAACTCCTCCTGGAGCACTCGTAACAGGACTTTTTTTCTAGAATATTAAAGCTACAAGCACAAATCATTAAGATTACAGATCATAGAGTAGCCTGAAAGAGCGGGTGAAGAGAGATTCTGATTTTTGACCACCCATGATTTCCATCCAAAATCCTTTCCAAGATGTCTTCGTCTATATCTGTCATATTCCAACCGGGCTGAAGAGCACTGGTGTTGTGCGAAAGGCTTCATCGACCCTGGATATACCATATATAGTGTAGTTGATCTATTATTATATATACTGGTCTTTACTTTTAATCGAAAGTTCTTATTAATAATTACTAATGTACTCTTATCCTCTTGACGCTGTGACTGGTATTAAGGAGAATAGGTTAATTCAGTACAATATTTAATGATATATGGTGTTCAAATTACAAAATAATATAATGTTAAAAAATTCCATTTTCTGTGGTCACCACAAACGAGTACACCAAATAGACCAACATCATCCACATTTTCCGCAATCATCAGAAATTAGTTTACCAAATACATCAAAACCCATTTTGTATGACGACTACAAGTCAATGTACTAGCTATAACTAATCATCACGACCAAGCATCAATATAACTGTTTATATGTACTTCAAAGCTTTAGCTGCAACAATCACAATGATAATTAAGGGAACCTAAACTGTGAAAGAATGTCTTGTTTAAAAACATACCATCTCTTTCATGGTTTTATAAACACCTTTTTTATACTCAGTGGCTCTTAACCTTTTTTGCTCCATGCCCCACCTCGACACCTCAAAAAATTGGATGCTCCCTTAATATAAAAACAAATTTGGTGTTGAAAAGGTATAATAATATTATGTAAATTTTAGAAATTTAGTTTAAGTCACGGAAAGTTTTTCGCTCTTCACATCAAAATGAAAAATTTTTCTTATTGGAGCATTTTCAAATTGCCCCACTATATATTCAAATTGCACCCCTGTGGGGTGTGCGCCTCACGTTCAGAATCACTGGGCTAGCTCTTATAACTTCAATGGTATAGAAGCCGATTTTCATTTTTTAAAAAGTATATTGAGTATTATGTTGGAATACTGCCATCAGTAGTTAAGGGGGCACTTCAGCATCCAAAGGGAGGGGGGGATGGTCAATGATGCTATCATTGACATCATAGTTCCAAAATTTTCCGCCATAGGTGGCCTTGACGTGATAGTTCCATAACATGACATCATAGGGTTGAAATTAAATTATAGTTTGATACCAGACAGACAGTTATGACGTTTTACAGGCCGCCATGATAGGCGGTCATGACACAATGACTCACACAATATGTGTCTCAACATGTTTATATTGATTAGTTTAAAATCACTAATTTATTAATCAATTACATTTCCTGTTCTAAAAGAAGGATATTTTTACTTATTTTCTCACAATAAAGAATTTGCAATCTGATCTACATAAAAAGACACGCGTATTAAGCAAGTATTTACATGAAAACGTTTATATTGATTAATTACCATTATTTTAAGGACTGTTCGCAGTATTTTAAGAAATAACGTATTGCTAGACCATCATGACATGATGTCAGAGACGTTCCACGAAACAGAGAACGTATTGCTATGCCGCCATGACAGGCTGTCATAGACAATGACGGACATGATATGCGTCTCAACATGTGTATATTTAAAGGTTTAAATTGCTAATTCAATAGTAAATTAAATCGCCTTAACAAGGGTGATACCATGCAATAAGTAAAACTTTTACTTTTACTAATTTGACTTTATACAGCAAAATATTATATTTTACATCATCAATAAAAAGTTGATTATGCACTATTTAAAATTTACATTTTCACTAGTTTGACTTTATGCAATAAAATATTTCATATTACACATGTTACTTTATCTTACATGAGTTTTACAAGGGTGGACTTCCTCGTATGAACAATGTGAAAAACATTACTTAATGTAACATGTTATCGTTCGTTTGAATGAGAACACAACCTACATTTTACTACATATTAAATATGATTAATTACTATTATAGAATAACAACACTTACCATAAATCTTTGTATCACCACATTAGTGATGTAACGTGTTCAAACCACAGCTTGAACCAGAATCTACAAAGTATTTGTATTCTTTCTAACTGGCATCATTATTACTGAAAGCATACACTCACGATACACACATACAAATTTCTACATGTTGTTTCTTCATTTTCTATTATAAGATCACAAACTAACGAACCCGTTTTATTTCGAACTGATGTCATACTAGTTAAACTTTGATACAGAGTTCTTGACACTCATATATAAAGTTATTGTAAGAAGAAAGGATTGTGAGAACACGCCATTAAATACTAGATTAATCACACGTAATGCTTTCTTCTACAGTACACAAAACCACCTTGGAAATACTGACGTCGTTATCGACCACCAACCTTTAATTCAACACACAGTTTACCAAGTCTAACTTGCTAACCAGCTTGGGTAAGAAAATATAAAAGCTTAGAAAAACCATCGGCTTAGAATGACAAAGGTCAGTTCTTTGTTGATCAAGCCTATATTGCAATACACAATTGAACTGGTTAGCTAGTCCAAGGACCTTAAATTGTAAACCAAGTAATTATTTTAAAGTTTTTTTGGTAACAGGAATTATACAAAACAGTGTCTTTACATTTAACAAAACATCAGTTACTATAATCATTATTGTAAATGTTTATTTTATTACTTAGCATACAGTTATTATATACTGTGCCCGAAAAACAGTCAGCAGTTATTTACGTTTCAGTCCGCATAAAATAATTTTTTCAAAATGAAAATTCGATTCTTTACATGATCTCGGACTGAAGTCAAGATAAGTTAAACTTTGATGCAAAGTATGACGTTTAGTGTTAGTTGTAACAGATAAAACTTTCGTTTGAGCATACAGAAAACTTGTATTAAAATAAAAGTCAATTACAATACACTGTTGCTATCTATGTATTTACAATATATTTAGTATTTACGGAATATTATTAAAATAAACGTCAATTATAATACACTAACTATCTATGTATTTACAATATACTTAATATTTACGGAAAACATTTATTAAAATAAAATTCAATTATAATACACTGTAACTATCTATGTATTTATAATATATTTAAAATAGGTGGTTCACTTTACAAAATGGTAAATATGTAGTGACGCATATCAGTTAAATATAATTTTTGTATTTAATTAAACTGCACTTTTATAAAATGTAATTATCAATGATGAAATATTGTCACAATCTATGTAAGTTCATTACATAGTGATACAAAACATTAATTGTGTGTTCTCGGGAAATTTCAGTTAACATACAATTTTTACACACTGTTCCCAAAAACTGTCAACAGTTAATTAGGCTTCAGTCCACTTAAAATATAATTTGAAAATAAAAAATCGATTCAATTCTAGTTTTAATATGTGTGAAGAATAATGTACGAGACCTCATTATACATTAATGTCTAATTATTGTTTTAAGTATCTCAATTTTTAAAATATTTTGAAATAGTGAATGTATATATTTAAACATACTGCTACATAAAATAGGTTGTCGACATATGAAAAAGATCAGTTCTTAGTTGTCCAAGTCTATTTTGCAATGCATAATCGACCATATATAAACAGCTGTCAATCAGTCTACATTCACTTTGAATTCCACATTCATGTGAATACCACATCTTACAATTCAATTAGTGATAACCATGGACAACTCAACTGATGTAAATATGATTTTTATTATATTTCTGAATTAAATGAAACAAGTACTGTTACAGATTTATTTTGATCAGGACCGGCGTCAGACTATTTTGCACCCTAGGCAATGCCATCTACTTGCACCCCCCCCCCCAAAAAAAAATACCAACTTCAATTTTTAAAGAACAGATGGTCAGTACTGCGCCTTAGGCGGCTGCCTAGTTGGCCTAATGGTAGCGCCGGTTCTGATTTTGATAACTTAGTTATGTAGGATATGATCCCACTATTGATCAACAGCAAGGATCTAAATGAATTAGAGAGAGAGAGAGAAATGTGTGGCAGCAATTAGGCGGAACTTCTGTAGCCATTAACTGTTGAAAAGTCTGGTGCTTTTAATACTGTAAGTTATTTTCATATCATTTATATTGATTTATGTGAATTTCTATACAAAATTCTCACTTACATCTTTCTTTTACAGACACACGGTGATGAAGATAAATAATCTTTCCTAGATGTCAAGCGATTGTCTAGCATAAATGGAGAGGTATGTTTTCAAAACTTATATATAATTTGATAGTCCTTATGTTTCTTTCACAGGTATCTACTAAATGTCCTCACATGGATATTTTATTGTTAGAAAGTCTGTAAGTAAGAGAGTTATAAAGTATAACAACATCTACTACATGCAATATATCGTTTAATCCTGAAAAAACATAGACTCACATATATTATGGACACTCTCAATAAGAATATTCAAAACATACTGGATGATACAATGAAACATCTAGAAAGCAGAGATAAAGTAATGGTATGTGTTTATTCACACCATATGGACAAATCAATAAGCGCATACTTACAGAATAAGGATCTTTTCTCATCTGAAATGAATTTAACTATACCATAGAAAAAGTAAATCATAGTAATCAAGACATACCATTAGATGATTCATACAGAATTGAAATTACTACATTGGAATTACCAGTAGGCAGCCCCAAACGTAAATCATCAAATATTAGTCTTGATCAACTTTAAGAAAATATAATTTATCTCTATATATAATAACAATGACCTTTGCTGTGTTCAGGCTATAGTACTAGCATCACTCAGAAAATATCAAAAATATAATAGTATTAGAAATCAACAGCGACCAATGCTTACATATATGGCTAAAGACTTGTATACTTTGACTAATGTTCCAGTATAGAAAACATTTCTCAATTTGAACGTCATATGAATGTTAAAATACATATAGTATATCAGGAAAATCTCAACTGTGTGATATATAAGGGTCCTTCACAATCAGACAAAATCTACCTATGGTGCCATGATCATCATTTCGACGTTATAACATCAATGAGAGGTTTCCTTGAGGTAAGTTATTACTGTTCAGAATGTGACAACACATTTAATACACTAAATAAACATCATTGTTCTGAATATTGTAATGTTTGTTATAGTAATGAATGCTCGAAAGATCAACCTATATTTTGTACTGATTGTAACAGATTTTGTAGATCTGCAGAATGTTACAACAGACACAAATCAAAGAATGGTAAACAAACAAATATAATGAACTGTAAATCACCGTGGAAAAAATGTTGGTATTTCTAACAATAACCATCATCTTCATAAAGATTCGGTTCATGTTTTGGCTCAGGTTCAGCGTAGACCTCTTCCTCCCCCTAACAATAATCAATAGTTTTTTGGGTGTGTTTTTGAATTTCGCGCAAAGCTACATGAGGGCTATCTGCGAGCCGTCCCTAATTTAGCAGTGTCAGACTAGAGGGAAGGCAGCTAGTCATCACCACCCACCCCCAACTCTTGGACTACTCTTTTACCAACGAAGAGTGGGATTGACCGTCACATAATAACGCCCCTACGGCTGAAAGGGCGAGCATTTTTGGTGAGATGGGGATTCGAACCCGCGACTCTCAGATTGCGAGTCAAGCTCCCTTACCACCTGGCCATGCCAGGCAACAATAACCTATAGACACTACTATTTTTTCTCATATATTGTTCGTAAACACTGATCCGCACATAAATGAAACCAGTTAGTGCACCTTAAAATAATTTCACATATTTAAGAGTGGAAAACCTTTAATAACATAATATGTAGCATTTCATCCGGTGTGACTGTTTCTCAATAAAGGTTGTTAAATAAAACTAACGGAATATTTTGAGCGTTTACACACGATTACAGCCAAAGACGATACTTAATATACAACAGAATCGAGAGGTCTTACACGAAATGTTATGTAAAAAGCATCATAATATCAAAGCAATTCAAACGCACTTCACTAGTTTGATTTTTGTGTTATTTAAAAACAGATAATATATACTATCAGCATGATATGCTCTACGTGCACAAACGAATCAGGGAGGGGAAGGGGTGTTACGCCTCTTTGGGGATAATTTAATACTGTTGCGTCATCGAGGTCACGTGACTGATGTGGCGCCCTCTAGTTTCTAGAACTATCTTGTTCTTTCATGAATGCGCTAGTATTTACTAGACAGGGTAGTCGGGTATATATAAGAGGGGACAACGTGACGGAGGTAATGTGTGTGTAGATAGTGAGTAATTGAACTGCAGTCCCGAGACCTTTCATAATCGTGCATCTTGCCAATAGCCCTGCAGCATAGTTTTGATTGTAAAAAGTTCTATCATAAGGATGTCATGTTATAGTATCAGAATAAAACAATCGGCCATTCAGGAATCAAGGCAAGAGTAGTAACAAATAGTTTAAATTCCTACATTCTCTTCTGTGTAGAATTCCAGTGAAACAATGTTACTCCTGCTTTATGTGGATTTTGTTAAAACAAACGCCTCTATATTCTCCAAAATCGATAGTTTTTTAGGCTATATAATTTTTTAGCATGAACATTCCACTCATGTTTTCAGTACAGTGGATTTATAATATGAAAATATTTACATCATCATCTAAGAAGTGTAGTTTTGAGCTGCATCCACCATCGCCCACACAGCTATATGCCAATGATTGAGAATTTTATGCAATGAAGCTATATATTACTTAGAAAAAAATCATGCTGTAGGAGAGGCAGACGTTATGATCTATGCATACTTCGTATGGAAATCATGAGGTTGTAAAAAGTCGTAAGTATATATAAATTTACAAATAAGCATAGGTATTATATGAGAAGGTCTTATAATGTCTTAATAACAAAAATACACTTGCAGATAGTTCACACACACACAAAACTAAAAATGAAAATATCATTTAAAGATGGAAGAAAGAATCTCAGAACTTCTGGGACAACAAACTACACAATAAAGCCGCTGTATCTTTTATATCAACAATACGTTTGAAATGTATGACTTATCAATATGCACTAAATTAAATTATAGTAACTCTATTTATCTTCTGAAATAAAACATGTTTTAATAATTTTACTTTAAAGTTATCGCATAATATTTTGTTTTCGTACTTACAGACTTACAAATTTTAATTGATAACAAAATTAATGGCTCATTATAAATACAAGTACGAACGTGTATTCTATCCAAGCATATACAAACATGAAAATATATTTTTTATCAGAAGATTCAAGAGTGCAGCATTTTATTCAACTGTTTCTTATGGCTCGAGAAACAGATGTATTCTACAAATCAGGCGCTGTAGTACACTAAAATATGAATACGTACTTTGTAAATACGGGATTCCATGCATTAGTTATAGGTCTAGAGTCTGTCCGTCTCTGAAATCTCTACCCGGTAACGGCTGACACAGTAATTATGTCCAGCGATTGTCAGAGCCGGCGTCAGACTATTTTGCGCCCTAGGCAAGGCCAGCTACTTGCACCCCTTGAAAACAATAAACTGGTTATGAACTAACAATGAACTATAAACTATTATGAACAATGAACTATAAACTATTATGAACAATGAACTATAAACTATTATGAACAATGAACTATAAACTATTATGAACAATGAACTATATGAACAATGAACTAGTAAACTATTATGAACAATGAACTATAAACTATTATGAACAATGAACTATAAACTATTATGAACAATGAACTATAAACTATTATGAACAATGAACTATAAACTATTATGAACAATGAACTATAAACTATTATGAACAATGAACTATTATATTTTCCTTTAATTATGTTTTTTTTAAAACAACTAATTTGTATAAAACTGTGACCCTTAAAGGCCAGTACTGCGCCCCTCTGAAGTCTGCGCTTTAGGCGGCTGCCTAGTTGGCCTAATGGTAGCGCCGGGCCTGGCGATTGTTCACTGTTTTGACTGTTAGTTTCTGTAACAGACATCACAGGAAGTTGAATGTCATTTGGCCAAATCTTTTGTTTCTTTTTCTTTTATCACCATCTTTCCTAACCATAATAAATCAAACTAGTGGCAATTGTCACAATAAAGGAATCGCTGGACGTTGTTTTCTGCTCACGAAATCAAGGTTACATTAAGCAATTTTGCTTGTTACTCCTCTAAAGCAAAATTGAAAGGGTGTAGAGTTAACAATTTCAAATTGTTATTAATTCAAGCAGCCTGAAAGAAAATATTTCGTGTATCCATTGCAATCAAACTGTGTAATTATTAATAGCTGATTTATAAAGAAAAGGCACCTTTTTTACATGGTCTGACCGACTCCTGAAAACTGATTTATTGCACTATCTGAGTCTATAGCATTCATGTTGATTTTAGATCGGTATAACATTTGAAGAATAGACCAAGAAATGTTTTGATGTTCCTTTTGGGCATGGAAATATCGCCCTCAAACCTTTTTTGATTAGAAGATGCTAGATAACAAATTAAATGTAAATTTCAATATATTTGAATGTAACAAGGCATTAAATTTCGTCTTGTGTTCAAAACATTCATATTCTATGATTAATATACAAATGTATGGTGTTGAATTGTGTGGGGTTGTCCTTTCTTGAATACTGGGTCCCATAATAGAGAAAAAAACATGGATCAATAAATGAATAAATGAAATAAACGTCAGATCTCCAGAGTAGGAATTGTATCAATAGTATTGTACATGTTACATAGCCATGGAATATTGGATCGAATTTGATGATCTGTCTGGAACAGTTCATTAGGGTTCGGTAGGTGTATTATCGACAAAATGGCTGTCTCTTGAATAATAAATTTCCTGACAGCTCTATGAAACGGTCAAGTAAAATCAACTGCTATAAATGGTTGGGGATAGTGGGTATAGACGGGACCCTCACCCCCATCTAAAAGTAAAAAACAAAATAAAAAGTTATCTTAACTCCATTATTTTGTATGGCAAAAGTGCCTCTCCCCAAGGTGCTACTTCTAATGAAGATAATTACAACTGATTCAGAGATCAATGAATCTGATTCTCTATGAATATGGAACATAACAATGCTATTTTTAATCTTATCTGTACTACTTTAGGATGTTCAGCAATACTCGCATCAAAACATTTTGGGTGTGCTGAAGTTCTCCCAGCACCCAGAACTGGCACTTATGAGTAAAACACACCACGGCGTTCTAATCCTTGGTGTTGACAAATCGGTAGTGTTATTTCTAGCATAAATTTTATTTGGCAGTTTGGTGCTATGAGGGCAAACTTCTAAATTTCTCGTCCTTATGTACTATATCACTGGCAAATACCTCTCCACCCCACCCTACATTATTTATACCAATTTTAGCTTGCTGTCTTGGCAAATAGTCAAAGATATTTGCCGCTGCTTCTTTTACTTAGCAAACAGTAGGGTCATATGGCCCTTTATTTTAGAAACTGATAGAAATTTGTACTTATGTGGGTGGCCTACTTCTTAATTGCACGAACATCTGCCCAGCATTTAACAGCCAGACCACGATAAAAAAGAAGAAAAAACATGTTGGTTTCCAAACTCTTTTATATTTCCAAAGTTTTAAAGGTCAGTTATGATAACAAATCAATCTTTCTACGGAGTGTGACATCTGTGACACGGGTAGCTGGTGGTATGTAATTGTATCTTAATAGCCCTAAGGTTTACATGATGTTATTATTTTATTGAACACGTTTTATATCCATTCCTTAAGCCCATAATGTCTTTTTAACCGAAATACATGCACATAGGACGAAACAGGCCGATGACCAAAATTATATATTTTTCATTTGTCGTGCTTGTACAAACAATGTTACAGTGCCATAAACTGGTAATGCCACAACTGATTTTCAATTTCTAACTTAGTTTACACTTCTCTTTCTTGTTTGGTAAAAATATTTAAAGCAATATTAATCACATTTTCAAACTCAGATAAACAAAGGTGAATTTTTTTGCGAACGGCCTGTGAAATTCATAAACACTTCCAAGTTTTGTGCTGCAGAATTTCTCAATGAAGACATAAATAGACAACTAAAAATACATGAATTTGTTGATATTTGTAATAGGGTTCAACTCCATACCGTAAAGAGCTCAATATTGAGAAACAGAGAGGAAAACACATTTTGAAACCCATATGAGATATTTCTAAATTAGATGTTGATCTTGTTCTAATAGCTCAAACATTAACATTTGAATTTGATATGTAAACAAGCTGGGGTACCCGTTCTTTGTCCGGGTTATGAACTTAAAAACGGTGGGGGTGGATGCTATGATAAATAACACAAAAGTTCTAACTTTCACACAATTTGTCTATAATATAACATATTAATATCATTATAGTATTCATTATTACCTCTCCCAAAATTTTGTATAATGTTTAAGAACTCAATATATATATACTTAAAACATGGTATACATTGTGCGTTCGTCAGGATGACTTTGTATTAAGAGATAGTGATAAAGTAGTGGCGGCAGGGGTGCTTTTTGTTATCCGCTTTCAACACCCATCTCTTAATGTTCTTCCACAGTGTTTCACGTGACTAATTAATTGACAGTCATTGGCTGCAGAATTGTCTTACAGGCCGAAGTTGAAAGGTCACGGGTCAAAGTGGGAAGTGGGTATAACTTAAGAAACAGCTCTTCATATCAGCCTTATGGTGGCTGTTGGAGTATAAACTTCAGCTGAGTTTATGTATTAGTGCAATAGTTGCGGCCACTTTTTTTCCTTAGATTTCTCCATAGAGAATGCTCTTTACCCACATTTTGTGTATGTTCAGTTTTAAAAAATGTAATAACTTTTTGTGTAAAAACGTAGCGCCATCTATAAATGTAGTTAACGTTAAGTTACGTCAAAAATAATAAATGCTCAATAACAACAATAGTGGGGAAGAAGGATTTTTTTAACCCATCAATAATATGGCGCTTGTTCCAAACTATTATCCCACAAGGTTTGGTTGGGATTGGCCTACCAACCTAGGAGTAGTTAGATAACGGAAAAACAGACAGACACATATTTTTATGCTTTATATATATTATTAATTGATGATTAAAGCCACTCGTTTTATTGCCAGATAATATACTAGACATTTAGAACCAAACAGAAGAATACATAGAGGATTAAACTGCGCTTTAAAATAATACATAAGGAAACATGTAAATGGTTACGCATTATTTCTAATAATTAAAATTCAAAGTGTAATAATTAGATTTAAGATTTCACAAAAGAGCAAATAATTTTGTTTCATAGTCACTCAGCCCAAAATTTACAGTATTTGCAACAGGTTTTACTGTTAGAAGTCATTTCAACACGATTTCAATTACTTATTTCGATGTTGCTCAGTATTTGTTTTCTATACATATTTCAGGAGGATGGGTGTTTGGAGATGCATTTTGTCAGATACAAAGTTATATTGACGCCCTCTGTCGTCATTTGTTCTTTTGGTTGATGGCTATCTTCAGTGTTGAAAGGTAAGGACGAAATTCATTGCATTATAAAGAGAGTTATAGATTAAACAACAATGACAATAGATAATTAAAAATCAAATTATTGTTACAATAAACAGACTGTTTGTATTATCTTATAGTGAAATAAATTGATATCGAGTGATAAATTATTAAAGTATTATAATGATATTTTGTTGAATTCAACAATACACAATCAAGACAAAGGAATAAACTGATAATAATATAATACAATCCATCCGACAATGAAAATAAATGTCATTTCGAATTTAGTGCCTCAAAAAGATATAAAAAATACTAAATCTTGTTTCATATAACTGGATTTTCAATAATCTGTTGCAAAAAAGTCTAAAGATACCAAAACTGACATTTTTTTCTTCCTTAAAAATCTTTTTTGAAAAAGCATATCAGCAGAAGGTTTATCCTGTAATGGGCCTAATTTGAAATTCAATGCATCAAAATCCTGCCGCTATAGCAAAAAACGAAATATTTATCATAAGCTTCACCTCCTCTCATGCCAACGCTCGCCCATTCCCATAAATGGACCGACTTAGAAGTAATTGGTTCACTTTTTTTTTTTTCACTTGTAGGTCGATTACGATTCACTGAACAATGACAACCTTCATTGGTAACATGAGAAGGAATATACTGACATTATTTTTTGTCAGATTGCAGCGTGGCGTGTGCTTTCTTGAAAAAATAATACTTGGTTTGAAAACTGTGTTAGAAAATGAAACCCATGTGTTTTATTTAAACTTGTATATTCCTTATTTGTAATCGTCACCCAGTGGTCAACGGTAAACCTACGGACTTACAACGCTAAATTACAGAGTTCAGTCCCCGCGGTGAATAGAGTAAGTATAGTTTTACACTAAGAAAAAAACAGCAACATTTTTTACCATTCATCAAGAGTACAGTATAGTTTTACACTAAGAAAACAACAGCAACATTTTTTACCATTCATCAAGAGTACAGTATAGTTTTACACTAAGAAAACAACAGCAACATTTTTTACCATTCATCAAGAGTACAGTATAGTTTTACACTAAGAAAACAACAGCAACATTTTTTACCATTCATCAAGAGTACAGTATAGTTTTACACTAAGAAAACAACAGCAACATTTTTTACCATTCATCAAGAGTACAGTATAGTTTTACACTAAGAAAACAACAGTAACATTTTTTATCATTCATCAAGAGTACAGTATAGTTTTACACATTTTTACCATACATACCTATATCACGTTCTAACACCATTCATCATGTACTTCAATTTCCAACTAACTTGTGATGAACTTCTGTTTATTTTGTCATGTTATTGATATATCAATATACGTACATAATGAGGGACGGAAAACTGGTTTTTCACATCATAATTTTTCTATGTGGTTTTGTTTGTTTTAGAGCGATATCACATTGGGTTATCTGCTACGTCTACCGCGAGGAATTGAACTTCGAATTTTAGCGTTGTAAGTCCGTAGACTTACCTCTATACCACCGGGGGATTTTCTGTGTGTTATAGAACTTCAAAACCTTAGAAAGCCATGATAGGTAGATAATATTCATGTGTGTGTTCGTGCT
>NW_013668538.1:72235-81072 GCF_000517525.1 Limulus polyphemus
CAATACTTTTAATAATATTAAGGCTGCATGCATAATTACATGTCTGCGTCTTAACATGTATATTTCAGGAATAACTCCATTTGAAGTATCTAAATGCTATAATTTTTGGGGGTTTTATTCTCTGATTCCCATATAGAATTGACACGTTCGTGTTTCACATGCAGTTTAGCCCCAGCCTCACCCAGATAACTATAGCTTTTTCCACTTGTGCGGCACGTTGTTTTGTTGTCAAATCTCACGGTGTATAGAATGTTTCTTTTTTACTTTCTTTCTATTCCTTGAATTGTTAACTTTTCCAATTGATTTCATCGGTGGACTTTTTCTGTTTGTCTACATAGTGTAAAAAGTAAATTCACTTCCAAGTTAAGTTGTTGAGCTCTATGTTAACTTCCAATAACTTTTGAGAGATCTATATTTTCTTTAACAATTTAAAATTATAACGCTTAGTCATATTTGGTAGGGTGATAGTTTAATAATGGAAACTGTTACTTACTTGGTTATTAAGCGTCACTTACCAGTCAAAAACGAGGCGATGTACACCAGTGATTTTGTCACTGTTCTGGCTGAACATGTCAGACTGATGAACCACAAAATTACATCAACAGAAGATGTCTTCCTTCTAAACTTACATGTCTTCGAATGTCCACCAAATACATAGATCAATGCCAAGCAGAAGTTACATAAACAACTAAAAAAAAAGGCAAGAAACAGAACAATCAGGAAAGGTTCAACAGTCGTCCTCTGTGGTGATGTCATCGCTGCCAGAATTGTGTGAGGTGAAGATTCGTTTCCTTTGTTGGAAAAGCTTTTCATTATGAAGCGCAGTTTAACCAAAGGTTAATCTTTACTGTTACGATTACTGCGAAGCTGCGTATCTTAACAAATATACCAAACTGTTTCTTTCTTTCTTTAGAATGACCAAGATTTTCAACAAATATGATGCTCCCGAGGAAATGTCAGTATAAACACATCAACTAGTGTTTACAATTAATCTCCTTATGTTTCCACAATCAGATCCTACACTACTGTCATGAACGTTTCCTGCTTGACGATGTGCTTAGAGCGTCTGTTTAACCTACTACCAGAAGAGACGGGAGATGATTGGTGTAACTTAAACTAGCTCCTTCACTAACCAGACATGTGAGAACGAAAGTGTCTAGGAAAAGCGAATATCAAGTTGTTGTCCATTCCACTAGTGGTTACCATGGAGACGTTGCCACACTCCACTTGCGTGATCTAACGTATTGTAAGGAAATTTTCTTAATCATTAAATGTTAGTATGCTAAAACTGCATTGTGCATTCTTATTATTTAATAACAATATTATTATAACCTTAATTACATTCATATTTCTGGTAATTTCTATGCATTTTAACTGATTTATTAACAAAAGAGCGATGGTTCACCTTGTGACACAGCTCTGGATTACAAGCTAACGAGCCAGGTTCGAATCTGTGCGATACCATAAAGTATTCGTCGCACTTTAAGCTGTGGGTGCGTTATAAAAATGACAGTCAATCTCTTAAAATGTATTGTAGGTGGTAAGTTTCCACTTGTTAGTAGCTCAAAATTAGGGACGGCGACAGATAACTTCAGTAGCTTTGTCATGAAAACAAACTACCAGACAAGAAAAATTGTTAAGATCAGTTCTTACTTGCTACAATTCCAAGAAGGTTCCAGAGATGGAGATGTATTATATCAAACTAGTTCGTGAACGTGGGTACGTGCTGATTATCTCAAAACTCATTCGATGCTTTGCCTTTAAAAACTTTGTACATTTCACCGTATAAATCTGCATTGCTTTTGACTTCGAGAAAACTGAGTATTGGTCTTAATGTCAAGGTTAAGATTGTTTTCTTGTAGAATTCTCAAAACGGTCTAAACAACAGCTTTTATTATTAACAACTTTAAAACTTCAGCACGAAATAAGATGGCACTGTCTTTAGCTTTTAATATGACTACTATGATTCGAGTAGGTCAATCTATGTCAAGTTTGATAGATCAGTTCATCTGTAAAATAGAACAGACTATTTTTGAATAACGAGGACTATCTGCGCTAGCCATCCCTAATTTAGCAGTGAAAGGCTAGAGGGAATGCAACTAGTCATCACCACTGCCAACTCTTGGGCTACTCTTTTACCAACATATAGTGGGATTAACCGTCACATAATAACGCCCCCACGGCTGAAAGAGCGAGTACGTTAGGTCAGATTTCGAGTAACATCGGAAAATTAAGCAATTATAATGTTCATAAAACAACGACCATAAAACAGTCAATAATAAATTGTACATTAAATAAAGTGGGGCGGGGAATCGAAACCGCGACCCTGATATTGTGAGTCAAGCGCCCTAACCACCTGGCCATGCCGGGCCTTCAATAAAAGGTGCTTAACTTCGCCACCTGGAAGATGTTTGCAGATTTATTGTTATGAAATTATATATATATTGTCAAACTCTATATACAAATCTGTCTTAGTAAACTTATTTTCCCGACTGTTCAAATCATGGTGTTTGAATTTCACAAAGACATAGATGGTGATACACAACATGCCAACCGATTCGGATAGTGATTAAATATAATGTTCGTGATCTCCATAGATTACATTCGTATTTTTCATGTTGCGATCCACAATGCTAAATAAAGATGTAATTGTGGACTCTTCATTGTCTACAGGAATTACAAAGTAGTATCTGTTTGTTTGTTTGTTTTGAATTTCGCGCAAAGCTACACGAGGGCTATCTGCGCTAGCCGTCCCTAATTTAGCAGTGTCAGACTAGAGGGAAGGCAGTTAGTCATCACCACCCACCGCCAACTCTTGGGCTACTCTTTTACCAACGAATAGTGGGACTGACCGTCACATTATAACGCCCCCACGACTGAAAGGGCGAGCATGTTTGGTGCGACAGAGATTAAGTAGTATCTATGTACATATGAAACAATATAAAATATTTGAAACATTTTAAAGTGAATAACATTAATTAAATACACATTTCTCAACAAACATATACACATAAAATACAATCCTCATATAAATCAATTACACTAAAATATATTCAAAAATGTCTTAGTTTAAGCTTTTAAAATATACTTTTACTTCTTTCCCATTCCCTCATATTTTTTCTATAGATTAAAACTGCCTCAATTGTAATTTATACTTATATATATATATATACAATTTTCAAATAAACTGTATTACATCAAAAGCGCACAGCCGATCACTCAGCACTGTATAGCCTTGACGAAATTATAATATAACCTACAATTTATTTATTGTACGTCTAGATGTACGAACCAACAAGTAAGTTAACGCGCCAACAAAGTTCTAATATAGCAATGTAAAATTATAGTATTTGTACAAACGGTACAATTTTAAAGTGAAAATGTCTGTGGTTATAGCTCATAAAAGCATTCGGGATATTCCGTCTATCAGACATAATGAAAACAACAAATGCATGCAGAGCTAGCCAGCACGTAACCGAAAAAAAAAGGGAGATTGGGGGGATTAGCATCTGGGTGCTACAACAGTCACTCAGATCCCACTATCACTCACCTTCTATAACCTGTTGTGGGTACGATAGTTATCCCTAAAAAAACATAAAAATATAAATCACATATTAAACCACTCTTGATTTCTATCGAAGAACTTCATCCAACCAAGTCTAGTTACTCCATGATATTAAATTACGAAATATACAACCTTACTGTATATTTCTAGTAGTAATATTGACATTTTATCACTGCAAGATATTAATAACTATTCAACATAGCATAAGCAGTAATACTTCGAATAATATTTCAGTTAATGATGCCATTAACTATAAACCCACCTACATAGTTCTGGTACCCTTTCCCAGTTCCAGTTATCGCTTACAAAACAAGGCCTGATATTGCGTCAAGAAAAGTGTTTTAATCTAAACTGATATGAGTTGGGTATGACCTAGTAGTTCACGGATTATGAATCTGAACATTCGTGGTTTGCGACCTGTTTTTGCAAAAATGTACTCTACACTTTGAAGCCATGTGGTTTTGGTATTACTGAAGAGCACTTAATAAAAGGCTATTACTAAGCACGATAGTGCTTAGCATAAGCTAACAAAATCATAATTCTAGTGTGAACGGCTTTATCATTACTCCTTGAAGTTAGCTTTCTTTCATGGTGAAAAGCGATTCTACATTAGTTAAATTATAATTAAGTTTTGTTTAAAATATTGTCCTCGTTATTTCAAAGGTAAAAATTAATTTTTGTGTTGGATAATTTATAACAAATTTTTGTTAAAAACGGAAGTTATATTTTACTTAAAAATTCCAAAGTGAAAAACTGTTTTTGAAGTGTCTAAAGAAGTTAGTCAAAAACGTATTTTATTTTGTTTGTAGTTATGCACAATGTTACACAATGGGCTATTTGTACTCTGCCCACCACGGGTATCGAAACTCGGTTTCTAGCGTTATAAGTCCGCAGACTTACTGCTTTGCCAATGGGGAGCCTAATGTTCATGTGAAATGTTTAAACACAACTTAAAGAGAGTCCCGATATTTCGTATATATAATTGTTGTATATTCCAGATAAAACAAGAAAATATGGCAGGCAAGGTTGTTTTTTTTTGTTATAAGAAAGAAAATTGTATTTTTTTTTATCTGGTATAGTTGTTTATTCTTGTGGTTTGAAAGCGATAATTAATCGGTTTAATTATTGAAATGTTAATATTAGTATTTTAATCCTGAACGGCACCTCATTTACACGAGCTAAAGGCAAGGCGAGAAGGAAAGCAAACAGTCAGAAGCACCTACCACCAGGAGGGCTTTGAACCAAATAACGGGATTGATTGCCACAGCTGAAAATACGGAGCGTATTCAGCGGCATCACGGTGCGAACCTTGGATCTGCTTCATCGCAGCCCACAACGATAACCTTTACACCATAGCCGACTCTATAATAATAAAAAAAAACTCAAGTGTGTATTTCGTCTAATGAAACTGCAAGTTTTCTAGAGTAAGTGAAAAAACGGACTGTACCAGACTCGAACCCATCCCTCTACTAACTGGAAGATGCTTTAGTTAACTCTCCTCAAATGCCATCACTTATTAAGACGAAATTAGACAAGAGTCTCGAGCTAGGCGAATTGTCTTATAAACCTTATAATTTGTTTATTGCCATTTTACTGTTAGAAGTTTCGATTTGAAAATGTTTAACTACAGAAATGTTAAGTGTGGCGCTTATTGTTATGAGCCTGGTAGAACTAGAGCACTATTAATATAGCTCAATAAACTTGTATTTTCTCGTCTCAAACGACCAGTAAAAAGAAATAATGCTCGACATATTTGAGACTAAGTATGATTTAATAGCTAGCTTATTTGACTAAATTATCCGCCTGCTAAGTAGAGTCGGGGATCCGAATCCTCCATTGCATCAATCTTTATCTCTTCAAAAACATTTCTACCGTTGGTAGCCATGTTATCTGTGTTGTCGGAGGTGGGTGGGGGGTAGGGGAAATAGTGTCGACCCATTGTAAATTCAGCTAGCAGAAATATGTACATTTTATTGATTTTTAACGCATTGATGCTTTTAACGACGTTGTCGTGCGTTTTTTTTATTATTATTTTAGCAAGAAGTTTCCATTCATATTTAATTGTATCATCACGTTACTGTAGTTAACCAAGCCCAAAACGTATACACTTTTGACTTTAAAAAATACTGTTTTTGGTGAACAATATAAATTTGTTGTATTTTTTTCATGGATTATTTTGTTAACTGACTTTGCTATGTTTTAGGCTCTAATCTAAAGTTTCACCACAATAATTTGTTAGTATCTCATCCTATTAGCAACGATATTATCTAATACATCTTTTCATGTGTCACAATCATATTGTAAAGATCAAGTTTTGATTTTGGTTTCCACGTTATCATAACTTTGAAGTGTCATTTGTTTTATACTTGTACTTTTTGAAGTAATTACCCTTGCCATGCGAGCGTATTGCAATCGTCCGTGTGTCTGTGTTTCCACGCGTGTATCTCAAAAACTAATAGACTGATGCTCGCAAAATTTTTACACAAGATGAGAAGTCAGTATGGAACAGTCCTCCCCAAATTCGATCCGAATCCAGATTCTTGATCATATTGAAGCATTTTTTATAATTGGGGAGATGGGACATTCTCGCGATTTTCGGTTAATTACTCTGTAAAGTGTGATCGGATTTGTACCAAATTTCATGAGCACATTGAGGTTAAGACTCGTCATCATACTACAAAAAACGATCCGGATCGTTGATCATTCTGAATTGAGAAGGATTTTCTGAGTTTTCAAAAGTGAAATATTACGTTATCCAATACAAACGCATGCAATTTCGAAAAGGAGCCGCAAGGTGAGGGTGAGGGTGTGCAATCTCTCTGATTGCTCTTGTTTTCATTATTTCTCAGCTACTGAAATTTTCACTCCGTCTGTATCTTCTGACTACCTTCTAGCTTATTTTATTTTTAGCCGAGGAATAGCGACTCCTAAAACGGCTCTGAGTGTGTTTGTTTTTTTTTCAAATACAAACTTTTAGCTCATAGATAGCTTCGTCATCTTTTGGCCGATTTGAGTTATAGTTACAGTTTTGGACTCAGGAGGTCAAACCCTTTCGATTGATGTATCTTACCACGCCCAAGGTCTCGTAGATTAATTTACACTAATCCTGCCTAAAATAATTTTAATTTGAAGGTAGACTAGTAGATCTCCTGATAATTAATAAAATTGAATCGGGTATAAGAGCGCCCCACGCTTGGTATTGCTGGTACACAAAAATATAGCTAAGAAAAAATAAAGTCTCGTAGATTAATTTACTCTAATCTTGCCTAAAAGAATTTCACGTGCCGTGGCTATTGAGGATTCCCTCTTGTTTGTTGCTCCACTAGTGGTGGTATTTAAGTATTTTACTGTAAGACACGTGGATATGTGCAACTTGTTTACTGATTACAATTCCTCCCGGGAAATTGAACAAGCTTAAGAGAAGAGAAACAGAAACGAATTATTTTTGCTTACAACTGACCTCTGATTAGTAATTACTATTGGTAAGTATATTCTCGATGGTATAGTCAATATTGCATTTTGTCAAAACTATTCCACGAAAAACTTGAATTCTCAAGTTTACTAATGTGGTAGGTTTGGGTCGGGATAGAACCCTGTACCTCTAGCACGAAATCGAGTGCTCTAATATACAAGTTAAAGGATGAACCCGATAGCAGTTGCTAATGAGACACTTTTTTACATCTCAAACAACCACAACCTTACAAAGAAATTGAGCCCTGCACTACTCACACTACAAGCGAAAGGTCTATTAACTTAAAGGGTTAATCTACTAGCACTTTCTATTAAGGCACTCTTTACGGGGCCTCAGTTTTTATGTTTAAAAAATAGTTATACAGCCAACTAATTGAAATTATGAATCATAACATTACTAATTATGGAGAGAAAAATAAACATTATGCTGATTATGTGACAACATGTTACATTATACAACCCTTACCTAAAGAAAACAACAGCTTTAAAGAATAAATTTAAGAATATTCGACAAGCAAAAACAATTAAAGACTTCCATTTTTTTATGAAATAACAGCACCAAACATTTTCAGCGGTATTTTGTTTGATCAGCAAGCATCAGTTGCTAAGCAATATGAAATAAGTCAGAAGTTCAAATTCGATGACGAGGAACCCACTTTGAGACTAATAATGCCTGGAGACGGCTTGAATGGGTAATGAAGAAAAACTTTAGTATAAGATGATAACAAAACCTTGTCGAAACGTTGTACATTTGCTATTATGTTAAACTTATATTAAAGTTTTTCGTCATTACCCATTCAAGCCGTCTCCAAACATTATAAGTAGGAAGTTATTAATCTGGTAATGCTGACCTAGACTTGGCTTTATCAAGTCTATAATTTCAGACTTTGAAGATGCAGTAAACAATTAATTATGCGCTCAAATGTAAATTATATATTCACGCTAAAAAAAAGAAAGAGAAAATGGCGCGACTGTTTAATCGATTTGAACTCCGGGTTACAGCAAGTTGGCCATCGGGGCCATAAAGTATTGGTTAAACGCGTTGCTGGACAAACCAATGTTAACATACAGTGTAGTTTCGATCAGGTGATGTCCTTAGAACATGACTCTGTAGATCGGCACCCAACATAGTTTACGTACTGACTTAACATATTATCGAAGTTTTCTAACCCATAGTATCATAAGCCAGTCTTAGTGGCTATTTCGACAAAACACTGAGTCAATATGTTTTGACCCTGTTGGTTATCGTTTTACAAGGCTGGGACGTCATTTGTGGGTGTGGCGACAAGGGGAGCCCCAAGCTTTGGAGGGGGCTCCAAATGGCAGTTTCTGTGAGACATTTCCAGTCAATGCAGATTAACACGTACACGTAACATAAGTCATAGCGTAAAGCACCCAGTTGAATTGGGGGCCCATGCGAGGTTAGTCTTCTCCTCCCGGCCGCAGGGTTTATTTTAACGTGCAGTATCCCCATACTTGTGCAGTACTAAAATGTATAATAAAAACTCCAATGTCATATAAAGAAACAAGAAGCCAATGCATGACCATGATACTGAAAAGCAAACGTACCTTTATTTACTGTTTATATGACAAGAAGTATATTTCTAATTTTATATATGCTGATTAGAACTTTGTTTTAAAATTTCTGTCAAATACTAAGATGGTTAAAACTTAAAACACTGTGTTTATATGGCAAGAAATATATTTTTAGTCTTACATATGTTGAATAGTACTTTAGTTTACATTTTATGTCAAACACTACATGGTCAAAGATGTAAAACTTTCATAAATTCAAGATTTG
>NW_013668538.1:81123-101172 GCF_000517525.1 Limulus polyphemus
AAATGCAAAAATATGCTGAATTGTACTTTAATTTACATTTTATGTCAAACACCACATGGTAAAAGATAGGCTAAAACAGTAAAACTTTACATAAATTCAAGATTTAGCAAATAATGCAAGTTGTATCTGGCATATAATCTAAAAACAAATGTTTCTTAGGCTCAGAGAATCTCAAACACTGGGTCATGGCACCTGCCTCAAAAATTTGTGCAGTTCTAAAATTTCCTTAAAATAAACCCTAGCCCCCCCCCCCAAGCCTATTGCAGAGCCATAACATGTTAATCCAACGTGTTAAGTAAATACATTATGGCCCTGTTGGCTACCATCTACAGGTCCATAAAAGTTCGAATACGCATCAATCCAATACAATGTGTCCCCGATGGCTTATCATACACTGGAGGTGTGTTCTTTCATATGAGTAGACAACCACCTAGTAGTAGATTCTGCGTATTACTTCACACTGTGGTCGTCAGTCGTGTCAAAATTAACGAGGCCTTGAAGTGCAGAAAAATACGTTAGCTTACTACATTTTTTATCACACTGTAATCTCTAAACGAATTGAATGGAAGCTTAGTTCGTTTTCCTAAAAAATAATTTATTTTGTCGTAGACAAATACAGTAATAGAAGTTACCCCTATTAGAATAAACAGATATATTTTATGGAATTTGACCCTTGGTAACAAATATTTTACTGAACTAAAAACATATATCTTCTAAGACATCGATGATTTGATACACAAAATAAGAAAATTCCACATCAGAATCGATAACAAAAAATTAAACGAACCCGCATATCTGAGCTTCATGGACAAATTATTCGGTAAAAGAATCCGGATAAGAAAGTCTAGTACCATATTTTAACATCTTACGCCGATGCATAAAGACTCGATAAGACAAAAAAACACTAAGGTTTGCAAATAATACAATCCTGTACTGAATACCAATTCGTTAAATAAATTTAAAAGAAAAATGAGTAAAGATGTTTTATTTGCGAGTGTTATTCTTGAGAATATATTACTACACATTATAAGTTTTATCAAACCGGTATCAGTCAAGATCTCGGTTAACTCTGTCAAAATTATTAACCATGTATCATTTAATAGGAATATACTCACTCGCAATCATTAATATTCATTGTCTGACTCTAAGGCTTGGGATCATTAATAAATATTATGAAATATTACCTAGCGGAATTTCTATAAATACAACTATTATGTGTAATTAAAACCAGCATATATTTTCATCTGAGTTAAAACATTCAACAGTTGTACGATGGTATTTTAGTTGAATCAATAAATTATCCTTAAGTGTCGTGTAATTTCTCTTCATTTTATAACTTTTTTTGATTACTTAATTTTACTGTAATAAATGCTAACAGTTTATTTAAACGCAAATAAGTGGGCTATCTGCACTGTAACCTCTGCAGAGATAGAATCTGTAATTTTAGCCTTCTAAGCCCTTAAGCTCACCGTTACGCCACTAGGGGAAAGGCCAAATTCTAAGAGACAGAAGTGTGTTTTTATCTTTATTCTGATAAATACAAGCAAGAGGCATTAATATATTCAGCCATCAGAATGAAGAGAAAATGCGAACAAAAGACACAAACATAAAGTCCTGAAAACAATAACGATACAAATAAAATAAATAATTTAATAATAGTTGTTTACAAGAGAAAAAAAGTGATAAATATTTTCTTTACTGATGGAGATAAAACAGAAATAAAAAAAAACAATCTAAAAAAACTGCCTGAAGCATGAGGAGGGGGGATATTATCAGAAAAAAAAAATCTAAGAATTACTGCTTGGAGCATGGGATGTGGTATTAAACTAATATCAGAAAAAAAAATCTGAGAATCGGTGCATGTACAATATGGCAAGATATATACTTTTAATTTTGAATATCTTCCTTACTCATACAACATATATAACTTTCGTAAGATACTGACCTAGTCAGCTGCAGTATCATAAATACGCTTTAAAAAACTGATTCAACCTAATTATCCCAAACACAACCACTGGTCATTTCACCTGTTTATATAACATAAACATTTTCTTTTGCAATACATAAGTAAACACATTACATATATATTGTAAGTTGTAATGGTCTATAACTGGTGTTCACAAATACTTTTGAAAGCTATCAATTTCATGTAGGAATGATTGAATCATACTTCAAGGTAGTTTCAAATATATTTCCCAACAAACAGAAGTTACCATTTTGACACAAAACCTTTGTCCAACAAAACTAAATATGCTTTTTTTTTCTTATAAATTATCAGTAAAATAAAATATATGATACACAGAAATCTAAAATCAGAGAAACATCTTCCCACTATTTAAAACTTTAAAGTTCAAAAACAGGTCATTAATGTGAAAGTTCCCAAGTACACTCTGTAGTAATTATGATATACACTACCTTAACTGTAGTAACCATCATATACACTACCTTGCAATCCTCTTCTGGATCTGGACCCCAGTTTGAGAAACGTCGAAGTATAGACATTAACATTAATAACAATTATCTGAAAATTTTCCAGAGCACTCATAAATTATTCAATCTTTCTCTTATATTTCCCCCACTGGTTACGTAACGCCATTTTTCTTGATGTGTAAAACCTGCAATCAAATATTATTTATTTGAATAAACCTATTGTACCCAACCCTATTTTTCTTTTTTATCTTTTCATTAATTCAACGTTCACTTGGTATAAACTGACTACATCTTAGTTTTTAATTTTTTATATAATCAGAAAATTAACATTTTTGACAAATGAATGGTCTTAATCACCCAGTTCACTAGATTATAAAAATCTAAAAATGATTAGGCTTAGCCACTATTTACTGTAGTTATTTGTACTTCCAAGAAAACAGTAGATTTTTAACAAAGTAAACTTTCTAGATTTCCACCTTGTTAACATCCAATGTTTTTTGTTGTTGTACCTGTTTTTAATTTCAGCCTCTTTCTAATGTGACTGATAACACATCTTCGCTTTCCTCTTCTACATTTCTAGGCTGATGAACAATGTCACCACTGACTTCAGATATTGTTTATTAACTGGCTACAGTTGGCTGATGAACAATGTAACCACTGATTTCAGATATTGTTTATTAACTGGCTGTAGTTGGCTAATGAACAATGTCGCCACTGATTTCAGATATTGTTTATATACTGGCTGCAGTTGGCTGATGAACAATGTCGCCACTGATTTCAGATATTGTTTATTAACTGGCTGCAGTTGGCTGATGAACAATGTAACCACTGATTTCAGATATTGTTTATATACTGGCTGTAGTTAGCTGATGAACAATGTCGCCACTGATTTCAGATATTATTTATATACTGGCTGCAGTTGGCTGATGAACAATGTAACCACTGATTTCAGATATTGTTTATTAACTGGCTGTAGTTGGCTAATGAACAATGTAACCACTGATTTCAGATATTGTTTATTAACTGGCTGTAGTTGGCTAATGAACAATGTCACCACTGATTCCAGATATTGTTTATTAACTGGCTGTAGTTGCATTCTCCCGATTCGTATCAACCAAAATTTCTTCTTCATTTTCGTGAACTTGTTTTGCAATGAAAAGATGCTTAAAGTGTGGAGTGCAGTAAAACTTTCCTTCATTAGTGCTGTAATTTTCCAGTCTATGACACAAAACATGAAAGTAAAAATAAATAAATATCCAAATCAAACAGTAATGTGAATTTTGTAATAACAAACACATTGATAATAGAAAACAGTATTTATAAGCATTACTTTTTAAAAGAAATTTTAAAACGTTTTTTCGTTCTTGTTATGAAGATCCACAAAGGTTTTTACAGTAAATGTACTTCCAATGCTAACAAAATAAGTTTAAGATGATTACTCCAAATTTCCACATTTGTCCAGAGTGAATTATATATATATATATATAAGTATTAGGAGAAACAATTATCGCTGAATTAACAGCTATATAGGGCTGGCTACCGAATTTGAAAAAAAAAGGAACCAAACAAGATAGGGATGGAAGTGGACATACCACTTTATCGGCTAATCATCACATGGTCTCGACTTTACAAAGAGAATAAAATCCCTACATTACTGGCTTCCCAACTTTGTCTATCAAAACTTTGGTTTTTGAATAGAATCTCAGCTTTTATCATTATACCTTTCCTTAGGTTAACTTTATAATACTACTTTTATGGCTATTTTACAATAGAGTAACATTTTACAATTGGAAATTCTGGTTCTAATTTTTTTTTCTTTTTTGCTAGTGAGGAAGCCAGTAATGTAAGGATATTATTCTCCGTGTAAAGTCGAGACGGCTCAGTTTGGTATGTGATCATTAGCTGGATCAAGTGATATGTCCACTTCTATCGCAATCTTATTTGGTTCCTTTTTTTTCAAATTCAGTAGCCAGCCCTACATAGCTTTTTTTTTTATTTAGCGATAATATTTTTTTCTTAATACTTATTTGTTTACTTTGTTTTATAAGATGGCGCACGTGGGTTACTAGGTTGCAGAGTGAATTCTAAAGATTTATATATATTTTGCACAGAATAATAATAAAGTAGGTAGTCAAAGATCGTGAAGTCTGTTTTGCTCTATCAGATGATGATAAAATTATAGTTACGGCTAGAACTAGGTAGGCCCTAGGTCTGTTGAAGAAAGATGAAATCTTGGTTTTGGGTATTAGCCTGATTTCGACTTTAGGATACTATGGATAGCTGAAACGAGGCATATACACCAGATATAGAGCGACTATGCCAGATAGCTCTTCATATCAAGCTTCTAATGATCTTTAGAGAAAAAAACTCAGATAACTTTTGCATTGCTTTAATAGGGCGTCCGTGCCATCCCTACATATAAAATGCTAGCGCACTCTCCGATATATGTATATATATATATATATACAATATAAATACAAATATAACTATTTATACGCATATCAAAGTACCAGTAAGAAAAAAAAAACTACATTTAAACTGCCAAAGACTCGCATAGGCACCAGCTCCATGGGAGCTGAAAGTGCCAGAGCACCCCCAAACTTTATTAATGTGAATACTGTCAAGCACCCTGAAGTTGCACAAAAAACACACTTAGTCATTTGGAAAAGTTGATACTAGTGCTTACATGTACATAGAACTAATAAAATATCATCACCAGCATAATTAGATATCAACTTGTACACTCCAATAAGTTTTTTGGTGTTGAAGAAAACTTTCTCATGTATGCTCTCATGTATGACAAGTAACTGTACAATATTACAAGAATTATAAGAAAATGCTGTGAACATGTATGTTCAAAATCTTTCCAGTTCCTTCTGAGAACACTAACTTCATTAGACTTGTGTGTTCAGTTATCACATATGTATCAACCTCATAAGGATTAATTGTGCATTACCAGTGGCAGACTGGCCCACCATGCAACCAGGGAAAATCCTGGTGCCCTCTCAAATTTTAACGTTATGGTGTTTGAGTCGCAATCTGAGGGTCGCGGGTTCGAATCTCTGTCCGACCAAATATGCTCGCCCTGTCAGCTGTGAGGGCGTTATAATGTTATGGTCAGTCCTATTATTCGTTGGTAAAAGAGTAGTGCAAGAGTTGATCGTGGGTGGTGATGACTAGCTGCCTTCCTTCTAGTCTTTCACTGTTAAATTAGGGACAACTAGCACAGATAGCCCTCATGTAGCTTTGCGCGAAATTCAAAACAAACCATATATTAAAACCAGTGTCCTTTATCTATCTCGAATGGCCAACTTGATGTAGAATAGTATAATAAACACTGAATAGATTTAGACCTATAACATACACTTAATATTTATACCCCCTTCTTGCTGGCCTTACCGCAGGTTAATATAAAACATTCAAGCCTCTTGAAATAAGTGTTTTAAATGGCTAAACGCGTCGCATTCTGTAAACCACTAGACTATTTTTTAGAATTTCGCGTACGCAATAGACAGGGATTCCCAGTAATTATTTACGTATAGGCCTAGAAAATTGTGTAGATCTATCCATGCATGACTGGTGCTGCATAGGCGCGCATACAAGTTACAGCACCATACTTCTCTTCTGACTATTACCTCATAGCTTTATGTTTCTTATAAAAATCTGAGTAAAATCATTAAATGCTGCATAGTTTGAACAAGTCCTGGGCCTATTATTTAAGCTGACAACAGTCTGTAGACTTCATCCGTTAAAATGATAAAGAATTTCAGAAAAGAGGGGACAACCCAGTGGATGCCAAAAGCCCAAATCTTCTAAAATGGTAAAGTTGAAGGAGTCTGTAAAGGTCACTAGAAATATTGAATCATCATTTGTTGTTCAATTTGCCAGTTGAATAATAATAATAAACAATACTTGGGAAGTTGATCTGTGAGTAAAAGACTACACTAAAGTTTAGTTTTGCTCATATAAGTATCAGTGTTAATGGTTGTTTAGTTTTGCTGATATTACTATATGTTATAGGCCTACCTGACAAAGTATCGTTTTTGTTCCACGAAAATATTAAAATTGTCAGCTACAATTACTGCAACAATCAGTATTGTGTGAAACTTGTAGGTCTTCAAGTTGTATAATATTGTACTGTTATAAACTCAACTTATAACTATTATATTAGGATTAATGGGCTTGTTGTGCCTGGCAATCTGGTGAATTTTGCCAGCAACAATAGGACTATTTTTAGTTTTGTATTTTAGCTCTAAGATTATTAGATTATCAATACTTTTCGTATAAATGGTCATTTTGTACGTAAGGTAGCCAGTAGAATGGTTAACAGATATTCATATAACAAGCTGAGTGCTTATTATAGGATCTGCGACTGGTCATAATATTGTTCCGTCTCCGTTCGTTAGTTAATTTTCCGTAAAAATTCTTTCCGAAGAAACTTTACCGATACAAGTCCTTTCTTAAATAAAACTGGTTTATTCTTTCTGAATACAACTTTGCGATACACTTAATTTCAACAGTCGCGCTATAACAAACGCTATAATTCACAACGAACGTCTCACGTGCTCAACAATATTCTCTATCCGCAGTTCAATTATACATTACCTTACGTTGCTTCTTGGCCGGTCTTATATATACAACACTACCCCAATCTAGTAGTCTCCCGACATTTCATGAAGGTTCGAGAAGGAAGTGGCGTGATACAAGCCTCACGTGACCTGCATTGTCTTCACAATATTTAAGATTTCAAAACCATCTCGCGAGGAAATCAATAAACGCAAAACAGAGTGTGGTATCTGTAAATTTATTTTTTTAATATCAATATTCCATATATGTTCATGTATAATGTACAATAAAGTATATTTTCAACAATTAAGATCACAGCATAATAAATGTCATTTAGACATTTATAAAAGAAATTAATTTCTGTGGCACACACATTTGATCAGTAGTTCTAAAACACTTCAGACCCTACGCCAAGTGACACGAGGAGCTAATAACCAGTCTAGCTGGTCAGTAGTCAGTACAGGTTTGGTTGTTAATAGTACTGCCATGGTATATTGTACGTACGTGGCGACGGTGAATTTTGCCCAACATTGGCAAAGTTTGCTGGTGAGATTCAGCGGCATTTGCTAAGTACAATAAGTTGGAATACTGTTAAAAAATGGCGCGTAAATTATTCCTACGTGATAATGTTATAAATTTGATTTTTACAACATACAAGGACACTTCCATATCTGTTTATTTATTTGATAGAGAGAACAATAAAACCACTTCTCAAACTGAACATTTCCAAATAATCAACATATAACACAAACAACTGACCAAGAAGAAATTCTTGAATCTACGCAACCTGTTTATTCATACAAAGATGATAATGATGTTACAGCAACAGTTTGTTTTGAATTTCGAGCAAAGCTACACGAGATCGATCTGCACTAGCCGTTCCGAATTTAGCAGTGAAAGACTAGATGAAAGGCAGCTACTCATCACCACCCACCGCCAACTATTGGGCTACCCTTTTACAAACGAAGAGTGGAATTGACCGTCACAGTATAGCGATCCCACGACTGAAAGGGCGAGAATGTTTGGTGATTCGACCCGCAACCCTCAGATTGCGAGTCAAGCGCCCTAACCACATGGCCTGCAACACACACTGAAACCCCACACAGCAGTGGGGAATACGAAACAGAGATAGGAGCAGACGACTCTCGCGAAAGTGAAAATATTTTTAAAACAACAAAATTTTTTGCCCAACATCCGGTTCAACCACTTGAAAATATTCCATCCAACTTGGATGAGTACTACCGATAAACAATAGATGATAAAAATTAAGAGACAATGACTCTTTTTTTTTTAAAATTAACAACAGAAGTTTTTCAAGCAATAATACCAGGTTTTCATTTGTACGTGGATGCAGTGGATTGAGTCAAGTTCATCAACATGTAAAGGAACAAGAGGATTATAAGGAACACATGTAAAATTGTGGGTTATGTGGAAACATCTTGTTTTACGTATATGACATGCTGCCTAATAAAAGGAAACTTTAAGTTCAGGAGAATTGTAAAATTGTTGATAGAATTATAGCTGCTATCAGGGTTATTGAAAAGTTTAATCTTCCATTTAGAGGACACAGCGGTGAAGCTGCACATATGGTGAAATAAATCACTGTGTTTTCTTGGAACTGATAAAACTTCTGAGTCAGTATGGCATGTCACTCTCAAAGCATTTGAACAAAGTAATTGCTAAATTCAAGGAACTCAAAACTCTGGAGCTACTGGAAGAAATGCTTCAGTTACTTTCATCAGTTAAATAATCAACAAGCTGCTTGTTATAATGAAGAATGTGATCTAGAACATTATATCAGCTGAAGTTAGAAATAGGGGTATATTCTCAATACAGATTGATTCCACACAAGACGTTACTAAGACTGACCAATGTGCTGTGGTAGCCCAGTTAAGTCCTTGGTGGGAAAGGACTACTGAAAGGCTACTAGCTATCGTTCCCTCCCACGGCCACGGTGGACAAGGATGGTTTGATCTAGTAAAAAGGTGTATTTGGAGGTTCAAACTTGATATCAACAAGTGATTCAAACAGCACTGATGGAGCATCAGCTTACCATGGGCAGTACAGTGACTTGCAGGCAAAGCACTCTTCTGCCGTGGATATGAACATGTACGCAGTTTCGTTGTGATGGGCTCGACAAAGGTATGTGTTGCAGCAATATCACTATTCAATTTGTTGCAGGTTTCTTCAAAAATTCTTACAAGCGAATGGATATCTGATAAAAGAAAATTGACAAAAGTTTAGAAGAAAACAAACTGAAGAGGAGTAAGTTGATAGGTGCAACACGTTGGTCGGGAAAATCAAGTGCATTATCAGCAGTGGTCATCTACAGACCACTCCAAAGCTATTTTCCCAGATCTGATAAAGTGTCTGGTTATATTGCAGCATTCAAAATCACACGATGCTGCCACGAAAAGAGAGGCTAGAGGAATGCTGGAGGGCTTTCTGGGAAATGAAACAGTTTTGACTGCTCACAGATTCATGTCCATTTTAAATCGTGGCCAGGTGGTTAGGGCATTCGACTCGTAATCTGAGGGTCGCGGGTTTGAATCCCCGTCCCACCGAACATGCTCGCCCTTTCAGCCCTGATGGCGTTATAATGTGAGGGTCAATCCCACTATTCGTTGGTAAAAGAGTAGTCCAAGAGTTGGCGGCGGGTGGTGATGACTAGCTGCCTTCCATCTAGTCTTACACTGCTAAATTAGAGATGACCAGCACAGATAGTCCTCGTGTAGCTTTGCACGAAATTCATAACAAACCAAACAAACAAACCAAACCATTTTCAATCACATCACACCTGTATCAGAATAGCTTCAAAGAAGTACACTTGATTTAGTTCATGCTTGGTGGCAAATACAAGAGTGTACAGTTCAACTGAGAGCACTGAGGGACAACACACAAAGTATTTTAACTAGAGTAAACAAATCTGTCAAACAAAGGATCGAAGTTTTGTGCAAAATTGACTGGCCAGATCTTTTACATGTTGAGGAATGTGATGAAGTCAAAGTGTCAGCTGAGTTGCTTGCCTACAGGAAGAAAAAGCAAAAAGCTAAATAAAATAGAATCTGCAGAAAGTGATACAACTATATCACCTATGACAAGATTGATACTTTCAACGTAGTATTTGATCAAGCAAGAGGAAGTCTGAAGAGAAGATTTGCAGAACATGGTTAGTTGTATGCTGAAATGCTTACAAAGAAAATGAGCCTGTCAGCTGGATCACGGAATAATTAGATCAGCAAAAGTAGGATCTGAAATGGAATATTTTGCAAGTGCATATCTGAAGCTTAGTCAAAGTCTACAAGACTAGTACACTGCCTTGGAATAGGTGTTGGTTGAGGGAGGGGACATCTCTTATGCATCTGAGACTGACCACAGAGTAGAACATGAGGACATTACTTCATGCAAAACTTTCCAGAAGTTTGTTTGTTTTTAATTATGCACAAAGCTACACAAGGGCTATCTGTGCTCTGCCCACCACAGGTATCGAAACCCGGTTTCTAGCTTTGTAAGTCCGCAGACATACCGCTGTGCCACTGGGGGGGTTTCCAGAGGTAGAAATGGAGTTTAACATGTGCTTTTCAGTTGCTTGAGAACTACATGCTACATTTGGAAAGATATGACAACTTACATAAAAGGTATCACTTTCTTCTGACACATATTAAAAATCATACTGAGAAACTGTCTTACCATTTAACATCTTGTTTACCCTTCAAAAGCTGCAGCTTAATACAAATTTACTGTCTTATTAAAATAATGAAAAAACATGCTATTGTTTTCATACTACTGGCTCCTTTGATAAAATAAAACCTCATATTACATATAGTAGTTTGGCTTTAGAATTTTTCTACAGTTGTAATTATGGAAGCAAACCACAAAATTTATCTCTCTCAGCATAAGAAGTTAGTTATAACCAAACCAGATAACTGTAATGGAATAAGTATTTTAAACAAAAAATAAAAACAACAGGCCCCCTTTTATTGATGAAACAATATCTGGCTAAATGTAGCCACTAATATCCACATACATGACATATTTGAACAAACTGGAAAAACAACACATTTCACATCATCAAGTAAATCATTCCATAAGTTCATAACTATCTACTTCCTAGCTTATCACTATACAACTAAACATAACTCCTGAAGGCAGTAACTCTTAATTCTGTACAGTTTCACAAAGATCCCATCATCAGGTAAATCACTCCATAAGTTCATAACTATCTACTTCCAATCTTATCACTACACCACTAAACATAACCCCTGAAGATGGCAATTTTTAAATACTCTCAGTTTTAAATACTAAATCAAGTTATGTCTAAAATGTTTAAAATTTCTTTAACATGTGGTTTAGAATTCCTGAATTCGGGTAGACAAAAAAAGGTGTTAAACACTGCATGAAATATTCACATTTTCTAAGATTACCATAAAAAATTAATAATGACATATGAGCACTGTGTGAAATTTTGAGTGGTTTATAACATTACACTTTTCAGGACCAATTCCTAAGAATATGGGCCAGTAGTGTCATGAAACCAATTTAGCCACTTTTTGGAGAAAAGTAAAAAAATCCAATACTGATATATCTGAGTGAGAAGGGATTACAAAACAAATTAAATAAAAGAGATGTACACAATCTACTACAAGTATAACACACCTCAGCACACATTTACAGTGCATACATCGAAAGCACTTCTTATGAAACTGTAATCCACTGGCCTCCATTTTCTCCATGAGGTAGAGTCGCTTCCCACAGATGTCGCACTCTTCACCCATAGGTGAACTGAAGTTCTGAAAGTAAAATGTTTAAGCTTTTACTTTACTAATACAAAATTCCTACAACAAGTAGATTCATAAATTATAAGAAAAATTCACTCACCTTGAGGAAAGCCTTCAAAGGAACACCAACTTGCTACATCACACACTAATATATAGTTACTCGAGTTGTTAAGACAGCTGGTTATGCAAAAATGAACAAAATAATTAAAATAGGAATGCAACCTAAATTAAACTTTCTTTATTTCTTCAGATCACCAACTATATGTCTCAGTTTACAAAAGTTTTATATTCACTCAAGTAATCAGAAAAAGTACCTTGGAAAACATTAAAACCACATAGATGACATGACAACAGTTAATTGAAAACTGGACCCAATGAACTTCCTGGAAAACATGAAAAAAGGTACAATATTTTTAAAGAACTTAGAGAACCTTCATTTCATTATCTTTAATATTTTATTCCTACATGGCATCCCCTGTAAGTCTTCAGATTTACAATGCTATAATCAGAGGTTCGATTCCTCTCGGTGGACACAGCAGTTAGCCCAATGTGGCTTTGCTATAAGAAAAACACAGACACTACATGACATATAATAAAATAAAATTTTCAAAACTTGTATTTTATTGGTTTGCCAGTTCTTCAAAAATTAGGCTAATTAAAAAAAAGTAAATAAAGTATGGTATTAAGATAAATAAACAATATAATGTTAAATAAATTCTTGCCCTAATTCTGCTCTGGTGTGTTATAAATAGAACTGATTAAAAATTATATTTCACTAACTTAATCCTTGGCAGTGGATATAGCAAATATGGTGTGGTTATACACTTTTCTTTACTTTCACTCAGAAGTTCTTACTAATAAATATTTTATAGACCTGGGATACTCGAAAAGAAATTTAAAACACCATTCTGAGACCCAAAATTAAAGGTTTTATGGAATTGTAGGACCTTAAAAATAGGAAAATGACCCAATTATCCGATAAGAATATAAGCCAAATTCCACATGTCATTAGGAAACAATGGAAGATTGAAAACAAAACTGTTTAGTATGATCAAAGCACTAATGAACTGAAACTTATAATTTTCAATATACTTTGTTTTCAGTGAGCCTGATTTTCCGAGTCAAAAAACAACAACAATAAAGAAACAAACCTGTTGCATGGCATAAAATGTATATCACGTTTTTTTAAGCAAATATGTGAATATTTGATCTCTTATTTTGAGTGATAATAAAAAAACCTATGATATTGCAAAAAAGAGAAAAATTTAATAACATTTCTTACAAATATATGGTATGATTCCATGACATAACTCATACTTTCACTACTCCAGTGTGAGTCTGAACAAGATCTGTTATTGTTTTCTTGAGAGGTAAGTTTTAGTAGGTAGAATTCACCAGCGGCAGCCGTACTTAGTTGTGGGCCCTTGTGCGGGATAAATTCTGGATCTCCTTTGGCCCCTTCCAGACACAAGTGTAGGATGACTGGCAGAACAATAATCACCAGTTCCTGAAATCACAGTCTTTCTGAAAACTATGCTGTTCTCAGTTTACCACTGTTCATTAGCAAATCTTTTAAAGTTAATTTGATTGGGGCTTGGTGGGCCTCCTAGAGTGTGTGGGCTCCTGTGCACTGCACACCCTATATTGCCACCACTAGAGATCACATAAACTACTGTTTTATAAAATACAAAATAATAGTTTCAGGTTGGGTAGATATGTAAAAAACCTCATTATTGTGTTGGTTGTCTAAATTTTGAATTGTCATTATACTGTGTCCTTGTAACTGATGTATTATTTTAAAGAAACATTATAAATTTAATTTCAGACTGATCGTCACTTTTGTATTTACTATTGTACCAGAAGAGAGAAGTATTTTACCTTTCACTAATAATTTGTTTTATGTAAGATATGTTGAGACACCTAGTTTTGGTGTGTTTATATATACATGGTGCACGAGTGTGTGTAATTAACCCAATAAAAATCAAATTAAAACATAATTCTGATACTGTGTTTTGTTGTGAGCCACCTAGGGTTAACTGTGTCAAGCAATACACTGTTTAAAACAAGTATACAAATAGTCTTAAGACAATTATGTTTCATGTTTGCATATAATTTTTGTTGCAAGCATGGTTTTGATAAAGTTTTCTACTAAAACCCATAATAAATCTACTTTTGAAACCTAAATGCAGCAGGAAACAAAAGTACAAGTTACCACACTGTTTTAAGATACCTTCTAGATGTGGTGCTTTAGTTGTTTTTGTTACCATGAAATTGAGTTTGGTAAAGTCAAAGATGCACAAAAGATAATAAATTAATAACAAATAAGTGTATTTTATATATCACACTACTGGAATATGTATGGGTTTATGTATTTGTGTAGTGTAACAACAACCTAGCTCTCCATATTATCTATATGAAGTTAAATTAGATTCCTGATAATGCATAACTGAGGGATTGCACATAATTTTAGAAACATTATAATGTAGTTCCTGTAATACATGTGCATGTTACAGAAGACAAACCGCATGTGATGAAGGAAGCCTCACAACAATGTACAACCAATAAAACCTTATGCCATGATTCTTTGTATCAACTAAGTAACCTATGATACTGGCAGTGGAATTTATTTTGTAAAGATCATGAAATAAACACTTTCTAAGTTCTCAGTGAAACAGTTTACACTAACTTATACCTACATAAATTCAGTCTCTTATGTATATTTATGGAAAAGAATACAGTAAAATTATACAATTTACAGTAAGTTTGTTTTGAATTTAGCGCAAAGCTACACGAGGGCTATCTGCGCTAGCCATCCCTAATTTAGCAATGCAAGACTAGAGGGACGGCAGCTAGTCATCACCACCCACCACCAACTCTTGGGCTACTCTTTTACCAACGAATAGTGGGATTGACCATCATATTATAACCCCCCACAGCTGAAAGGGCGAGCATGTTTGGTGGGACAGGGATGTGAACCTGCAGATTGCGAGTCGAGTGTCCTAACCACTTGGCCATGCCGGGCCATACAGTAAGTTTAAAATCAGCAATGGCTTCAATAAAATTGTGATAATTCTCTCACAAATTTAGGTTTCTAAATAATGCTTTCTGAACTATATCTTTTAAACACTTTTTTGCCATAAACATTATAGACACTAGCTACATGTACAGATAAGACACTGCAGAATTAAAAAGAAAAGATTTGTTGAAAATGTACTAAAATACTATTACTAAGGGGATTTGTAATGTCTCTCCATATCTGAGGACCAATTGAACTGAGTGGATGATGAATCATAGTAATACTGGTGATAGGTTCAAATATCTTTTGATCTCAGAACTGACTGGATGATGAATCAAGCTACCCGTGTAAATAAATACCTGGCTTAGTGGTTGGCCCTGTGTAATTTGTTTATGTATTTCATGTCCTGTGACTGTCAGATGGTATACTGTGTGTCGTCAATTTGAACACAGTCTGAAACTGTTGAAAAATGTATACATGTTGTTAGATTGATGTTGTTGGAGTGTATTGTGTATGTGTGGAGTTCAAGAACAAACCCTGTTTTTAGTAGTAAAACAGCATGCTAATCAAGGTGGAAAGTTAACTACTTGAGATCTAATAAGCCCTACTAGCTCACCTACATGAGCCAAGAATACATTTATTTACATTCCAATCCATTAGTGTTCATAATGTATGTATACACTGTATATGCTTTCATGATGATAGAACAAATACTGACACACAGAAAATATTGTCAGCCTTTAATATTGTGAGTTTAATGACACTGGGTATAATCTTGCTTTAAAAAGAAATTTTCAAAATTATTACATATTTACAAGATAAATTTGTATTTAAAAGCTTTTAATATTTTATTATATTAATTAAATGATGTAAATAGGATCAAACACTATTTTAATTATGTTAATAGCAGTGTTTTGTGGCTACACAGATGTAATCAAGATATAAAAGTTTCTCATTTTCTTTTTTGAACTATTGAAAGGAAAGACATCTTTTAATTTGAACATTTTATTTCATAAATTCCTTAGCAGTACAAACCCCAAAACAGAAGGAATTTTGAAATAAAAAAAAACCTCTATGAAATGTAATTTTATATACAACTTCACAACTAAACAGTAAAGTTTTTACATCACTATCAGAAATCAAAAAGACAAAATCTTAACAACTTTTTATTCTCTTTTTTTTCAAGGAGTAAGAAATTGAATAGGTCAATAAGCTTAAAATGAGTATAAAGATAGTACAATACTGTATCTTTTATGCCAGTTCATAACGTTTTTAATATATTCTAGTGTTTGAAAATATAATTTCACGATTTCCTGGACCACAAAATGCATGTAACCAGTCTCATTTTCTGAATCCTACACTAATACATTACTAGTTAATACAGCAAACATAAATGTATGTATGTATGAATAAACCAACTCACTCACATATGATAGACCATTTAAAAATAAATGTGGCTTACTAATCAATAAAAATACTTTGAAGCTTAATAATTGTTAATTTTATAAGAAGGTTATGGCTAAGCCTAAGCTTTCTAGTCACTCATAGTAAGTAAATATTGTATATCAATATCCTACACACTTATGACCAAACATTTTAAACACATGATTACAATGATAAATCTATAACATTAGTTAAAAAAACAAGTTATTATATACTATACACCTGACAAAATAATATAATATCAAAATTACATAATTGTTACATATATCACTAAGTTACTATTAACTGATTTTAACACACTATCATATAATCTCTTACACTGTGTAATAAAACTATGTAAAAAACATTTAACTAAGCATCACTCAGTCTATCCACTTCTTTGGTAAAAATATAACTATTTTGCAGTTTGAAAGTTCAGATACATGAAATGTCAAATGTATAGCAGCCATGGGTAAATAAAAGATTAAATGCAAATACATTTTTCATTTTATTCTCTTAACTGTTTTTGCTGTCAACTAAAAACAAAAATTAATTTTAAAAATGTTCCAAAACTCCTTTAGATTATTCAATTAAAACATGTCTTTTAAACAACTGAAGTCTAATATTGTCCTTATCACAAATAAAAATTACATCTGTTCAAATTTTCTGGCTCAGCAACAGACAGATCAAATCACAAAAAAATTAATTTTTCAAATACTGAACCAGGCATTAAAAGATAAAATAAATTATTTGTAATAATTTAAAACTTGTGAGGTTGAAAAGATTACTAGCAGCTATAAGAGGATATATTATGATTAGAATGAAAGAATAAGTACGTAAAAATCATCACTAATTAAAGTACAGTAATCCACATTTGATGAATTACTCGTTATATGTAAAAATATATATAACATATTTTTTATTAAAACTAATGTAGATAATATAACAATGACCAAATTTTATACTTTAATGCAACATCAAATTTAGTAATTTTTTTTTTCAATTTTTGAAGAATGAACAAAAAGGTTCATCAATTTCTGTTAAATTAACAAGTTACTGCAAATTTTTTTAGCTTCTTTCATTCTCAGTATAAAATTTCCAGATTCAGAATACAGAGAAAAACACCAGTTAGTTAAACATCATGGACAGAATGTAGCGTGAGCAAGTTCCAGGCAGATGAGATTGGTGAAATTCTGATGAAGACAACAGTTTCACTGGATGACACTTACAGAAAATAGCACTGTTTGCTGAAACAATTCATAAATTATTAATGCTCTTTAATCCTGTTCATTTCTCTCCATCATCCAAGAAATGTTACTCTTCTCAACACAGTATTGATTCTACTCTTTCCATGGAACAGCTGGAAATTCCACGACCTTCAACCTTGAGTGAGCTCACTGAACAATAAAGATAGTGGACTGATCATTCAGAAATTCATTAAACTGTTTCTAACAGAAACACCTACAACTCCACACTTTCTGAAAACAGACCATGCAGCAGCCATCAACATATTGCTTCTGATGTGTCTAGGAACTATACTTATTAGTTTGTCAATATCATCTAAACACCAAACAGCTGATTAGCATGCAGGCTTTTAAACTAATTGCTAAATTACACTTGTTTGCAAAAGTGTGCTGTCCTAGTTATTTTGGCAAAATAGTGTAGATACATACATACAGAAACAAGTGTTTATTTGTAAAAGCAAGACTGTCTTAGAAAGATATTTATTTCCATCTGTTACTGCACATAAGCTTTTCCTAAGTTAAAAGAAATGTGCAAGCTGTGGAGAAGTAACTTGTAGAAGAGAAGCTACTTAGTGAGACTATAGTAATAGTTATATGTATGAGGTTTTATACAGCACTAAAGTTTTACTACATTAACATTTGCCTGTTAAAGATGTGTGTTAGAGTGTTAAAATGAAATAATTAATTAAAATATTTTATATACTTAAACATGTATTTTCTTTATAAGACAAAAGTTATAATTTTCCTATACTGAAAATGTATTTCCAATAGGTACTCACCTCTCTCTCTCACAGATAGCTTTTCTCATTCAGTGCTGACCTCTATATGAAAAATATTTTAGCATGCCACAAGCCTTGAGCTCCCATATACCCCATGATCAACATGGTTTTACTGTGTCTGGCATGTAAATCATCATGCGACAACCACCAATAGGAGTGCAACTTACCTCCTGATGCATATGACTCCCTTAGTTGATACTACCAAACTATCACTTTAGGTTTTGGCTGAAAATGGAAGCACTGGTTCTCAGTGGTGAGGAAAAGTGGGAAGTGAGAGTGGAGGTAAGTACCTATTGGAAATACATTTTCAATTTATAAAAACTATAACTTCTGATACAGCACATTACCTCTGTTCACAGATATAGTTTGAAAACCACATTGAATAGGTGGAGGAACCAGTGTGAGGGAAAGAAAGAAGCATCCTTTAAAAACATCTGAAGAACACCCAAAAAAGGAGATCCTTGCAGAAGAGAATAATATGTGGGAGAACGCACTACTTTTATACCAGGTATATTCTATGCCCAGGGTGAAAAAAGGTGTTCCAAACATGAGAGAAGCACATCCAAAAGGGAGAGAATAGTGGTTGGATAGAGATCTGAACCACCGAATATCAGAATCACAATAACTTTGATGAAAGTAATGTGTGTGAGAGGAAAAAGGATGTGTCCCAAGGTGTAGAGTGGCTAGGGTGCAATGGACAACTGAATCCAAAACCCAGCCACTGGAAACTGTCATTCATGAGGGAGGAGGAAAAAGGATCATACCATCGGCAAGTCAACTACAACCCAAAATTCAGCTACTGGGAACCGACATCCATGTCGGGGTGGAAAGAGGATCATACCATCTTCATCTCAAGTTCAGTAGACCAGAAGGAGGTATCATACCCACCAATTTGTGGACAGGGAACATAATAGCAAAGGGACAAAATGTTGTACCAATCCAGGAATTTGACATCCGGACGATCATAATAATAAAGATGTCCCTGTATTGTGAAATATCCTACTCAAAACCAATCAGACAGGAACCACCCCAGTGCAGTAACATCCTTGGTATGTGAAAATCTTTGAGGGATATTACAAGAGGAAGAATTGTAGTAATCTGCATGTTCATCCAGCATGACCCACAACATGGTAGCAGTGAACATGAGTCCAATTCCGTGAGAGGACAGTCCCCTGTAATACAAGTGTGAGGACTTATGTTGATTGGTCCAACTCTGAATCCAAATCCCAGCCATTGAGAACCAATATCCATGTGGGGTAGGATGAGAGATACCAATCAAAGGCACGAACTGCAATTTTGATGGATCACTCCAAAGCTCCAACATCCCCTCAGATAAACCTGTTCAAAGATGGAGCGTCAGATTGGAAGACATATTGTCATATACACCAACAGAACACCACCATCCTACCCTCAACTTAATGAATTTAGTATTGTTTGCATGATTTATATCGATAACATTCAGGAGGATGCCTCCATGGTCCACCATCCCAGCAACTCGGAACTGGAAAGTGGTATGAACTCTCATCCTCCACTGGATGATAAAAGGGGAGAGAAAATGTATTGGAGAGTCCAGAGGAGCATCAACACTGGATACAGTGCAATAGGTGACTACAAAAACCCTATTTTGAAAAGCAGACCATTCCTGATTTATTCAGTCTAAGGAATGGCAGAGATGGGCAGCCATCCCCTACCACTTTACCCATGAAGTCCATGTGTTAGCATGGTGCAAAATGGGCATATTAATGAAGCAAATATATCGCAAGGAAAATCCTACAAGTGATCTTGTGGAACCCCCATCTCAGTGTGCATTTAGT
>NW_013668538.1:101193-107206 GCF_000517525.1 Limulus polyphemus
CTACAAGTGATCTTGTGGAACCCCCATCTCAGTGTGCATTTAGTGACCATGGAAATTGTAATTCTTAAATCATCATGGCCTTACAGTGCAGATGAGTTAAGTATACCTGGACAGGCACCGCTTGCCACAGAGTGGGGAACCTTAAAGAAAAAAGGGATATGCCTCCTAAAATAAAGCTCTCTCTCTCTCTCTCTCTCTATATATATATATATAATAAAAAGATAACTTACTCAGTCACAGCCTCACTAGAGTCTGAAGAACAGCTACAGGTGGATGCTGATAACCAAATCTGGTGTGAAGACACCTGGAAAAAATTAAGGGAAGAAAGAGACAAGGAAGAATAAGCCAATCAAATCAAAAGCCGAACCCAATTGGTGAGGGTGAAAGGAGAAAAGTCCCGAACAGATGATAGTTGCTACAGGATGGAGAAGTGAGAGCAGACACAATAGAAGAAAGCCATGAGGGCAATACAACAACAAAGAGCAAGTATGGAACATAGTATTCTATCTGGATTATACCGGGAATATAGGTGGATAATGGTAGGAAGGAAACTCAAAAAGGAGGAGGAATTATCCTCATGAGCAGCCAAACATATATGGAAAGATACAGGGCATGTATGACAAATAACGACCTCCAAAGGCCAAAAGGAGAAGGAAATAAGTCTTAAGGGATAAGTGAAAAATTGAACATGAAGACAGTTTCAACTGGCAATGAAAACCCACACTGACATTTCAATCTGTATGTCGAGGAAGTCGATTAATCCAAAAGGAATGCAACAATAGTGAAAAGGTAGGAGAGATAAAAACTTTAGAGTACCAGGAAAACAAAAAGTGTGGGATAAGGTAGCCTGATCAAACAGCCAAGTGAGGAAATCTGTAAGAAAAAGAACAGTGGGTCAAACAGATGAAAACCCCCCAACCCAAATACCAATGACAGAAAATGTTCAACATACATTGATAAACATCCATAGAGGAAGGGTCAATGGAATGTACTAAAAACAAAGTAACTTGTCGTGAAAATCCGGATCTCCTCGCTAAGGACCACATAAAGACCAGGCATGAAGACAAAGGGCATGAAGGGTTGTATGAAATGCCAATGACCAAGGTTAACGTAGAAGGGATGAAATAAGAGGAAGAGGTAATGTCAGAGCAGATTTGAGCTGGAGCAGCTGCAGAAACTACGGTTGTGCCAGCCAGTAAGGAGCAATCAGAAGGATTTCACATGCAGTGGTATGGAGGATTGAAATTACCCTGGGAAGGAAATGGATGGGAGAATGCATTCAACCATGAATAAATCAACAGCCAGTGCAAGTGGAGGAGGAACTGGAGACCAAAACAGAGGTAACTTGGTAGATGTGGCAAATGCATCCACGTGAGGAGTATCCCACCAAAGGCACAGCCATTGGAAAATGAAAGGATTGAGAGACCACTCCATTAGGTAAATTTTTTCTGGTTTGGAAAGATGATCTTTAACAAGGTTGAATGCACCCAGAACATGACACGCGAGGAAACAAATACTGAGCATGTGGGCCAAACAAATGGAGATCAAAGGTTCAATCACAAAAGGAATGAGAATGGGTACATACTTAGTGATTGATTTAAGCTACCACTATAGAATTGTAGAAATAGATTATGACCACACGTTTCCTGCACGTTTCCAAGCATGATGTATGGCCAGAAGCTCTAGGATGTTGATATGGTAAGACCTTTTGGCTGGAGACCACTGTCCTGAAGCTTCCTGTTGATCGACCCCCCACCCCCAGCCATGGAGGGACGCAATCATGAAGATATGCAAATCTGGACAAGGGGAGGAAGCAGAACATTCGCCGATATGTGAGTCTTGTCTAACCACCAATGCAGATCGTCGACAAGGGAAGAAGCAGGGGATCCCATGCAAATTTCCATTGGTCGTGCAGAGTCCACTGAAGAGACATATGCACTCAACCCAAGGGATAAGGGTTTCTACAGAAGACCACATCCCAAAAAGCAATAGCACCTCATGGGCAGTAAGTGTATGGAGAATTGAAAGCTCCATCGAATGGAGTCAAAGAGAAGAAGGTTGGGCCTGATGACATGAGTGTTGAAATAGACACTCAAGTAGACGAGATATTGGGTGGGTATAAGGAATGACTTCTACAACTTGGTTAACCAACCTACACAAGCTGCAGATGAGTGTGAAGGACGGACTTCCATTCAAAACGAGTTGTCAGAAGCCAATGTCTATGTAATGGTGTAAGCACAATCCTGAGCATGAATATGTCGGGCAAAAGCTTTGACCACTCGACAAAAGTCACATGGGGCCAAAGCATACCCAAAGGGTAGGTCGATTGCTGTCTCACTGATTGTACACAGGATTCTAAAGTCTCGGAATATCTCTGAAAACAGACTGTTGAAAAAAATGGCCATACGCAAGTCATGGAGATAAGTAGGTGGTAAACGAACTTGGAACAATACAGCAACTCTTCCCAGAAGATCACAACAATAGAGAAACCACGTAGGCATGTGATAAACAAACAGGTCCCACCCACACAGGCAAAAGTGATTCCAACTGTTGTGACTCAAAAAATGGAAATTCAACCAGATGGTAGACTAAAGCAAACTTATATAAAGCCTATGGAGAGCGAGGAATGCTAGTGCCCTCACGCATCTGAGATACAAAATGCTCTCTATGAATCCTAATAATCAGAGAAGGGGGAACACAAAATACTTAAAGGAATGGTATCATGTAACAAGGAAGGACGAGGATTAAAAGAAATTGATAAAACAGAACACACCTGAGAAATCATATCCAAAAAAAGCCGTATTACCCCAGCTGATCTTGCAGTAGGGGCATTGGAAGACCCAGCAAAATCAGGTGGCGGAAAAGGGATGTCAAATTCCTCGCCATCCCGAACAGGTTTGGCATGTTCAAGAGGAGTAGGTTGGCTCATATAACGATCAATCTCTCGTTGAATGATGGCCAATAATTCCATGGTTGATTTCCCCCCCCCCACCTGCAGCCTGTGTAAATCTGCTGCTAGATGGTATTATCACCGATGTGGCAACTTGGACTTCGAAATTCATCGTTAACGATGAATAACCAAACACAGCAATGTTGGAATAAATAAACGTAAAACTAGAAAAAAGTAAGTTATTCTTATGTTCATAAACTTTTAAAAAATAAGCATAACAATTCCACTTTGGAATAAATTACAGAATAGTCCAATCAACTTTGAAAAAAAATAATATTAAAAAGATTCAATAAGTTTAAAAAAATAAAACAGTTGAAAAGCAGAATGAAAAACGTCTGGACACCAGCACTGCCAAACGAGAAGTGATAGTTCAGTATAATTGAATAGAGGGAGTCACATGCATCAAGAGGGTGTCACACACCTATTGGTGGAGGGTTGCCCCATGATGATTTACATGCAAGATGCAGTTGAACCACGTTGATTGTGGAAGCTCAAAGCTTTTGGCATGCAAAACTATTTTTGCATACAGAAGGCAGCACTGAAGGAGAATAGCTATACCTGTGAATGGACATATTGTACTGTATTGTAATTCCCATTTTCTAAACATATATTACTAGTTTTTGGTAATTCCAAAATTGACTACTTTTCATTTTTGGATAACTGTTCCTGTGCATGATTTTTTTAAATTGATTTTATAATTTGGGTAAAGTTTAGTTGTAACATACTGAACTTTAGTCAAAGAATGTAGTTAAAGTTGATCTTCGATTGTCTTATATCATAATAATTATACTATCTGCTGTGACTAATATTACGAATGCACATTGAATGATAAAACTGCATGAAAAGTTAAATCAGAAACATGCAAATTGAGAAAAGTGAAGAGACTTATAATACAGTACAGAAGATGTTTAACATTTGCAGGATGTAGCAAACCTTACTGGGCAAAGCACGACATTTAACAGGAGTATATATTACAGTAAAACTAATAATTTAAATTACATTATTCTAGGGCTAATAATTAAACTTACTGCCAAGTAATATCACAAATATACTATTACTAAATATAAAAATTATGTTGAAATTTCAACAATAAAGTTTTGTTTTGTTGAAGCTATTGTTTGCAATGCAACTTTTTAAACTCTAAACAATACTACAAGTTATCAAACGCTCTTAAAATCTGCATTTATACTTAAATGTAAGTAAATAAAAAACATTATCTATAAAGTAATGCATAAAAGTTAGGCTATGCACATCAACATTTACCACAATACAGTTATACAACTTTTGAAGATATGCATAGATAGGTAGTGTTAAATTCCATTTATGATTATATTCATGCACCTTTAATAATTCCATGAAACAAAAATACTATGATGAACCACCGATTAGCATTAAAAGTATAACATATCCAAATGTAAGGTGTTTTTTTTTGATAGATTGTTTAGGCAGAGTATTCATGATGAAACTTTGTATAATGGATGGCAACTGCTTGTTGTAGAGACACAAGTGTAGAGGACGACGTTTCAAAAGTCTTCCGCCTTTCGTCTTCAGAAGACGAAAGGTGGAAGACTTTCGAAACATTGTCCTCTACACTTGTGTCTCTACAACAAGCAGTTGCCATCCATTCTACAAAGTTTCATCGTAAGGTTTTTTTGTTATGTTGGGGAAAACGACGCATGTCACGAGAACACGTTGAACTGGTGATGAAAAATATTTAGATTAACTTACCACATTATTCAGCTCTATCTACTTGAATAAGGAAGACCTTAATGTTTAATGAAGTACGAAAATGAAGCACAAACGCCCTTTTTAAATTAAAAAATCCCTCACTTATATTATGTACCTGCATTTAATGTAATTCATTATATAAATACAGTATATTCCTAACATCGTTATTATTCTCTTGTCAAATATTACACCTTACAAAAAAAAACACGTTATAAGGACATACTTTTAACACTTTTGTACAATGTTTTAATTAAGCACCAAAATGCACTATACTGTACATGTAAGACTGCATGATAATAAGCTAATGTAACTAACTAGAATCAGAGTTCTAAATGTATTTATAATAAATGGAAGAAATATAAAGTACTTACAACAAATCTCCTCACTCTTGGCTTTGGTTTCTCTTTTGGTTTAATGCTTTCTTCCCGAATTGCTTCAAACTTGGCCCGCAAGTTCTTTGCAGTATCTATTTCTGGCATATATTCTTCTTCATTTCTAACATTTTCTTTATCAATTTCATGCTGCCATTGCTCAAATTTGGCACGGAGACACTTGGCTCTATCAGCCTCCCACGTTATGTCATCTTCAGTTTTGTAACTGCAACGAATAATGTTAGGGTCTCTTTCTGGCTCTGGTGAAGATTCACGTTCATCATCAACTCTAGTATACTCTCGTGGTGGAGTGATACGTTTGACTGGCTTAGGACCAGCTGGAACATCATCAATGTCAGATTGATTCTCTAACTGCTTGAATTTATCAAGCATCTTCTTAGCTGTGTCTGTAACTATTACTTCATCAGCAGCGTCAGACGATCGTACAACATTCGGGTCTCGGATAATTTCTCTTTCGGGTGATTCTTCTATCTTAGTTTCCCTGGGAGGGGTGATCTGAAATCGTTTTCTTTCCTTTGGTTCATTTTTATAGTTCTCAAAAAATTTAAATCGTTGTGTCAACTGTGAGGCATCAATTTCAATATCATCCTTACAAACAGGGTCGCTACATTTCACAACATCAGCATCATTAACAGATGACTGACTGGAGAAGAGTGTCTCTCGGGTTCGCCTACGGTTGGTAGAAGGTAACTTATTCGAAGCAGAAGACACAGATGAGGTGGTTGCATCAATCTGTTTGAAAAGTGTTCTTGCACCAGCAGCAGTACCTAAGAAATAAACTTACTTTTTTAACTACATCAAATATTCAATCAACCAATGTTTGATAATAAACAAGATTACAACACTTATGATATACAACATTGTGTTACGACACCGGGGTCACATGACGCTAGTAACCCGTCATTGACTTCTAGAAATATCCTGTTCCTTCATGAATGCTCTA
>NW_013668538.1:107690-122155 GCF_000517525.1 Limulus polyphemus
TGAGTCGAGTACGTGAGACGTTCATTGAGAATTATAGCGTTTGTTATAGCACGACTGTTAAATTAAGTGTATCGCAAAGTTATATTCAGAAAGAATTAACCAGTTTTATTTAAGAAAGGACTTCTGTCGGTAAAGTTTCTTCGGAAAGAATTTTTACGGAAAATTAACGAACGAACGGAGACGTAACAATTGTTTATTAACAAAAAGGGGACATAGATAAACGTTTCGGAATTCTATCAGATTCCATCTTCAATATCTAAAGCAAAATAAAATAAATTTACATAAGTCTTTGGGCATTGTCAAAGTACAATTGCTAAATATAACGATAATTAAACAAATAAAACACAAAACAGTAATCATGGGGAGAAACTTCAGCAAGAAAACAACAAAAAAAAAGGGTAAAATCAGTAATACGAACATATTAAAAATGTATAATTTAAATGAATCCTGCCTGTTGGAGAGTACTTCGTTTTCATTCAAACACATCGATTGCTAATCAACCAATGTTGTTTGTAAGTTTACGTCTTAAAATTTTGGTAAACAGTTTATTATGAGAAATGTAAAACTTTATTATAAGTTAGTAAAAGTCTGTATTTTTAACACCTTCATACCACAACCAAAACTATTTTCTGTCATAGAAATTTACGTCAGTGCTAGTCAGTATATGATATTATTTTAATATTCAAAGGAAGCCTTAAGTATATGCATGAATAAAATAAATATAAAACCCAGTCAAATTAAACATAAGGCCAAAATAACTTGTTGTTTAAGACTCGTAACACAGAGAAAAGTACGTGTTAGAAGAACTTTTTACTCAACAACAAAATCAGACTTAACAACTATTGTGAAAGCCTTATTGTATTGAAATGAGTTTAGATCGGTAAACTACAAAAATAATTGTTTGGATAGCTCCTTCTTTTCGCCAATAAATTTAAAGTATTTACTGAAGTTCATATTTAGAAATTGAATTAATTATTGGTATATTTCATCCACAAAAACATCGTTTCTGTTGTAAATATCCAATCAAGACAGTTTATTTGACCATAATTTGGTTATTCAGCAAAAAACAACAAATAAAGAGTTACATGTACAATTACAGCAAAAAAATCTTTTTTTTTATATATTTTGAGAAATCAATTTCACAGTTAAAAAATGTAACACAAAATTTTAAAACGTCAAGTAATTACTTTGTAATTATAAACCTTGTAATAGTTCTCATTATGGTTGAACATATTGAATTTACATGTACAAGTATGGATTCATCTTACTTTGGTAAATCAGTATCAAATTAGATTTTTTTTTTATCTTGAGAAAATTCTTACATTAAAAAAAAACCTAAAGACTAAGAAAAACTAAAAACAGTGTTGACTAACATGGAGGTATATTTGTTTGTTTCAAAATCTTGTGGAAAGCTACACAAGTACTATGAACACATAGCTCTCCCTAATTTTGAACCGATAAGACTAGTGGGAAGGAAATTATACAAAAGCATCCAACACCAACTCTTTGTCTATTCTTGTCTAACCAAATAGTAGGACTTGATCATCATAATCATAGCACACCCACAGTCCCAAAGTAAATAGGGATTTTTTGCAGCAATAGGTCATGAATTTTGAACCTTTGGATTCACAGTTTGAGCACACTAATTTTGTGGCTACACTCAGTTCCAAACACTTAGGAGAAAGTTTTACCTTTAAAAATCAATCTACAACTGCAAAGAGCTCCCAATACAAGATAAGTTTTACCCATGGAGAAAATAAATATTCTAAGAGTTTTTATGTATTCCTGAAGTTAAAAAAATCTTTCTACAGTGGCCAACATCTGTCAAATTCATATCCTTCTGTATCACTAAGAAAGTATTGTATTTTGACCATATTGAGGCCCCTCATCTTGAAATAATTAACAAACTTCTCAGGTACACATGGAGCACTTGGTTCTTATCATGTCAAATATCCTTCAAGTTAACCGCCTGAAATATATGCTTCAAATGTAGGTTGAGAATGGACCTAGGTTTTATTTTATTTTTTCAAAAAAATCTAATAAAAAATATATTTACTATTAAGAAACAAAAAAAATTAAATTATTTTGGTGATATAAAGTATTCTTGTATGGATATAGCATGCATGACCTTTGATTAAGAAGATAAACCAGAACATCAATGGTACCTGTTTCATTGAAAACACTGAGGTCTTCTTCCTTTTCCCTTCGAACTTTTTCCATTTTTTCATGTTCCAATTCATTTTCCATGTCACCTTTTTCAAATTTCTCTTTGATGCTTACAGCTTTTACTTCTCCGCCTAAATTAATAGATTCTGTTCTGGATAGCACACCACCTTCGGATTCTTTACAGGCACGTTCATATACTGCACGCATAGACTCAGATCTCCCAAGGCATATTTTCTGTCGTAGCTTGGAAAGTTCCTCTTTTTTATCTTCACCTCTTCCTTCATTCCTGCCAACCTTACCACTCTCCCATTGGGACTTCAGAGTAGACATCTCATCAAATTTTACCTGGATAAGAGGAAAAAATTCAGCAAACAGAAGTACATTTTACTACATTTAATTAGTGTATATCTAACTTCAAGAGATAACATACCTAACATAATCACCAGCTTAATAATATTATCAACAACTTGAGTAACATGTGGTAAAACAACAATATTAGTCACACTAACTTTTCTGGTTTCATCTTTGTTTACGTGGTTTTACCAAACTTTTCTTAAAGATAGAAAATAACGTTTCTCTTTTCCAAAATTTAAAATATTGCATTTACATTTTCTACTTCTTTAGCTTACTGATTTTCTGTATATTGTTGCGTCAGTGAGGTCACGTGACTTGTATCACGCCACCTGTTTCTGGAAATATCCTGTTCCTTCATGAATGCCCTAGCATTTACTAGATATGTGTTAGTCTTGTATATATATATAAGACGGTCACAATGTGACGGGACAACAGAGGTAATGAGTAATTGAACTGCAGTCAGAGAGAATATTGTTAAGCACGTGAAAAGTTCGTTGAGAATTGAAGCGTTTGTTACAGAGCGACTGTTGAAATTAAGTGTATCGTACAGTTGTATTCGGAAAGAATAAACCAGTTTTATTTAAGAAAGGAATTGTGTCGCTAAAGTTTCGTCGGAACGACTTTACGGAAAATTAACTAACGAACAGAAACGTAACAATATTTTTCACCATCAAAAAAAAGAAACATACTAGAACTTGTGTAATTAGTACTGTAAAAAACAAAAAAAGTAATAATTCCCCTTAAACAACCACTGAATTATACGTAGCTGTTAAAAGTGCCATAATGTTTCATCTTTTTTTTTATAAAATATTACAAATAAAAAGTGTGGTCTTTCTAAGAAACCATTTAGTTAAAATTTGTAAAATTTCTAAAGTAGCTAATTTGTAAAGGGTTGCCTCTCAAAAATGCATGCTGCAAATGCTTTATCAATTCAATGATTTAACGTATCATTTTATAAAATACATATTGTTAAAATTATACATGCATTTTATTAAAATAACATAGATTCTGTGAAGCATTTAAGACTTAAATAAATCAAATTTTAAATACTTTGTGTACTTACTGTTATTCTAATAAACACTACACTTTCAACAAATTATAAAATTGAAAAAAAACCTTTTCTTTTTTTTTGCTTTCTCTAAGAACAGAAAAATCATCATCCTCATCTTCACTGGAGCTTGATACTTCTCCATTTTCTTGACCAGAAACAGCAGACTGATACCTAATAGTAATGATAAAATTTTGATCATTAGAAAAATCACTTCGAAAGACAAAATCAGATTCTTGAAATACTGAGTTGTTTCAAGTTTTAAGAATACCAACAAACTCAGTTAAAACTCAAGAATACATACATAATCCTTAAAGCATCATAACTTAACAAATATCAATATTTCGAAATTGCTGAATAGGTTTAATAACACACTTCACATACTATAATGCAAAATATAGTACAATGTACAAAGGAAGATGAAACAGGAAATATACGTGGTTCAAGCGTATATAAAATATGAGTTGTGAAGATATGACAGATGCATTAGTAAACTTAGCATGTATGCCTAAAACTAATCAAAGCTGGTGGCTACTGAGCCTCAAGTCTTTCTATATAATCTGAGAAGGTCACATGCAAGTCAAGGCACTGTCTTCTTAAAATTAAGCTTTTTCAACACCACTGCCACAAACAGAACCAGAAAATAAAGGTGACAAACTTTAAAATACATCAGTAAAAAAGTATTGTTGCGTCAGCGAGATCACGTGACTATTCTCACGCCCTCTGCTTTCTAGAACTATCCCGTACCTTGGCGAATGCTCTAGCGTTTACTAGATATAGGGTAGTCTGGTATATAAAAGAGGGTGACAACGTGACAGGAGAATGGGTGTGTAGATAGTGAGTAATTGAACTGCAGTCAAAAGTATTGTTGACGTTCGTTGATATAGCGTTTGTTATAGAGTGACTGTTGAAAATAAGTGTATCGTAAAGTTGTATTCGGAAAGAATAAACCAGTTTTATTAAGTAAGGACTTGTGTCGCTAAAGTTTCGTCGAAACGAAGTTACGGAAAGTTAATTAACAAACGGAGACGTAACAGTATTATATCAGTGTGCAGTTCATCACAAACTGTGCAATTTCATTATGTTAATGTGCAACTTTAAATCATATTCTGGTTGGTTAGAAGAAACATGATATTTTCAAATATATTTTCTATGGTATACGACCCGAGATGTAGGTGAGCCTCTTGTTTAAAACCCTGCATGACAGATTTTTCAAACCCATAAGAGCATATGGTACAAGTCAAATTGGGAGCAAAACATTGTACAGACATATTATAAAAGCCTAGATTTAGCATGTATGTATCATGCTGCTGCACAATACACATCTCAAAATCAAATATTGCCAATTGTTTACTTCCTAAAAATTCATAATACAGACTCTAATAGTAATTAATTCAGAGCTACATAAATTATAGTGTGGTATTTATGTGCACTCACTGATATCTGACAGTTATTAGTATCTGCAATTCAGAAGGTTCCAAAAGGTTTATACAGATTAAATCAAATATGAATAGTGTTTGCTTACTTAATCCACTTACTGGCCAGCTTCTATCAGTGAGTGAATAAAACAGGCTGCTGGCACTAAAGAGAAATTTTCCTACCTATCTGCACAGGACAAGAGCATGAGGATGAATCGCTTACACGTGGAAGAAAAAACAGGATAAAGAAGCAATGTAAATCTGCACACTTTCAAGTCAGACAAGGACACTAGTAGAGTATCCTACAATCCTTGGATTACTAACGTCAATGAATATTCCAAATAACATATATAAGAGAGAAAAACCCCAACTCATACGTTATAATTTTCCTATGCTGAAAATTTATTTCCAATAAGTACTTACTTCCTCTCACATAAATAGCTATTCTCGTTCAGTGCTGTCCTCTATACATAAAATTGTTTTTTTTGCATGCCACAAGCCTTGAGCTTTCATGTACCCCATGATCAAAATGGTTCAACTGAGTTTTGCAAGTAAATCGTCATGCGACAATCCTCCATCAATAGGAGTGTGACACACTCTCCTGACACATCTGACTCTATTCGATTCTACCGAACTATCATTTTGAGTTTTGGCAGAAAGAGGAAGCACAAGTTTTCAGTGGGGAAGAAGTGTGACAAAAGGTAAGTACCTATCGGAAATACATTTTCAGTATAGGAAAATTATAACTTCCAATACAGTACTTTACCTCCTCTCACATGAATAGCTAGAATCCCACATTGAATGAGTGGAGGGACTGGAGAGAGGGAATAAAAAAAGTGTATGAAGAACATCCTGAAAGGAGTGATCCTCACAGTAGAGAATCATACATGGGATAGTGCACCACTTCTATACCAGGTATACTTTTCACCCAGTGTGGAAACAGGTAACACAAACGTGGGCAAAAAATGGGAGGAGCACATCCAAAAAGGAGAGAACAATGGTTGAATATGGATCTGAACCCCTCAACCCTGAATCTCAATCCCTTAGATGACAGTAATGTTGGTGAGAAGAAAAAGGATGTGCCCAATGTTAGAGTAGCTAGGGCATGACAAACAGTATACAGCAAGTCAACTGCAACCAAAATACAGCCACCTGGAACCAAAATCCACGTGGGGTAGGATGAGGATCATACTGTCAGTAAGTCAACTACAATCCCAAGCCAAGCCACCGGGAACTGATATCCAAGTGGGGTAAGAAAGATGATCATACTGTCGGAAAGTCAACTGCAATCCAAAACCCAGCTACTGGCAACTGACATCCACATGGGGATAGAAAAAAGGATCATACTGGTGGAAGTTCAACTGCAATCCAAAACTTAGACATCTGGAAAGAGGATATACCGTCTTCACCTCAAGTTCAGCAGACTGGAGGGGTATATCACCCAACAATCTGCAAACAGGGAACATAATAGCAAAAGGACAAAATGCTGTATTGATCCAGGAACCCGATGTTTGAATGATCGAAATAATAAAGATGTTCCTGTGTTGTGAAATAGCCCACACAAAACTAATCAGACAGGAACCACTCCCAGTGCAGTAACATCCTCAGTATGTTAAAATCTTTGAGGGATAGTGCAAGAGGAACAACTGTTGTAACTTGCAAGTTCCTCCACCATGACCCACAACATGGTAGCAGAGAACAAGAGTCCAATTGAGTGAGGGAACAGACACAATTATAATACATGTGTGATGGCGTATGTTGATTGGTCCATCTCTGAATCCAAATTCCAGCAACTTGGAATCAACATACATGGAGGTAGGATGAGAGATCCCAACCGAAGGGACAAACTGCAATTTTGACAGTTCATTCCAAATCAACATACCCATTCAGAGATGGAGTGTCAGATTGGATGATATCTCTTCTTCTACACCAATGGATTCAGTATTGTTTGCATCGTATATATATCAATCACATTCAGGAGGATAACTCCAGCAACTTGGAACTGGAAAGTGGTAAGAACTCTCATACTCCACGAGAAGAAAAGGGGGGGGTGAGAAAATGTGGTGGAGAGTCCAGAGGAATGTGAACACCAAAGACAGTGCAATGGGTGAACATCAAAACCCTAATCTGAAAGATTGATCCAGGTAAAGGAGAACACATGTGGAATGATATAGGGTATGTGAAATGTACGACAATGGCAAATAAATTCGACCAAATATGTCTTAAAGGATAAGTGAAAAATAAAACACAAGGACAGAGGTTCAAATGGAGGTAAAGTAAAGCAGGGAAGAACCACATTGACATCCCAATATGGAAGGACTGCATGCCAAGGAGGACGACGAATCTAGAGGAAATGTATAAATTGTGAGAGAGTAAGAGAGATAAAAACTTTATGGCACTGGGAAAAACAAAAAGTGTGGGATAATGCATCCTGACAACCTGCAATCAAGGAGGCTGTAGACCCCTGATCAAATGCCCAAGTGAGGAAATTCATAAGATGAGGAACAGTGGGTCAAGCAAATGAAAACCCTCAACCTAAAGATCAATGATGGAAAACATTCCACTTATTTTGATAAACATCCACAGAGGAAGGAAGGTTCCACTGGTTGTGCAGAACTCACTGAAGAGACTTCGTATGCACTCAACCCAAGGGGATAAGGGTTTTCATAGAACTTCTCAAGCAGAAATAGAGGGGCAGTAAGGGCATGGAGAACTGAAAGGTCTATCGAATGGAGTGGAAGAGAAAAATGTTGGGTCTGACTGAGATGAGTGTTGAAAAAGACACCCAAGTGGACAAGTTATTGGGTAGATATAAGGAATGAGATATTGTACTTGATTAACTAACCCACACGAGCTTCCTCCAAAAGCAGCAGATGAGTGTGATGGGCGGACTCCCATTTGGAACAAGCTAACAGAAGTCAGTCGTCCATGTAATGGTTTAAGTGCAATCCCCGAGCATGCTTATGTCAAGCAAAAGCCTTGATCACTCAACAAAAGACATATATGGCCAAAGCAAACCCAAAAGACAGGATGCAAAATTGATACACTACCCATGATGAACAAACTGAAGATAGCACCTCAACAGACGAGATATTGGAATATGCAGATAAGCACTCTTGACATCTACCTTGGTCATCCAATGCCCTGGAGAAAAAAAAGCCCCCCTGAGTGTGAGGAAAGATTCCATGGTAATGTGGGGAAGAACCAAAAATTGACTGAGGCAGGACAGATCGATCAGAGGCTGCTGGTCACCAGTTTTCTTGGGTACCACAAACAGTCTGGAATAAAACTGAAGGAAGATAAGTTACAGGTTCGATGGCTTTCTGGGAGAGAAGATTTTGTACCACTTCAGACAGACATTGACTGGTAGTAGGCAATGGAAAGGAAAAAGTACCAGAGATAATGGAGGAGGGGAAATGAAGTGGATGACAAGTCCCTTGGATAATACCCGAATAACCCAAAGATCTTTGGCGAAATCCTGATATAGCGGAACAAAATTGGTCAAGCGAGCTCCTCACTGGACAGGAACCCACCAAGTAGTCACTGGTACTGTTGGCAACGTGTCCATCTGCATAAAATAATACAACAAGAGGAGGAACCCCTAGAAGTAGGAACCAGTAAGGGTTGGAAAGGAGCAGGACAAAAACAGTAATAATGGATTGTATAGGCAGAACTCCTACACAAAAATTTTTAAAAAAATCACCTGTATATACCTTAATACAGATATTTTCAATATTAGTTATACAAGAGTGAAATTAACAGTTTCATTGTTAAAATAACTATTAATTTCACTCTTCCAATGAATAATTTATAGGCCTGGATATTTTGTGATCTATAGTTTTATTGTTTTTCAATAGATTTTATTAAGAATGGGACAAATATCAGTTTTTGCTGGATATTAGATATCTAATATCTTTGGATTGTATAGTAAGTGTGGCCATACTTACTGAAAATATGCCACAGGCATTAGCTACCACTTGACTAAAGTAGAGTATTAAATTAGTTACTTCATCATTGTTTTGTGAAAATATAATAAGGATGCACACAGGAATGCATAGTTCCATATGAGTGAACAGCCATAAAAGGCTCTTTAAGTGAATACGGCATGTGTTGTTGTGATACTGTGTTTTACAATCCTTTTCATGATGTTCTCCAAGCTGCCATCAAAAACATATTCATGCATTCGAAAAAAAACATTAACTATGGGTATTCGTAGCTCCACAAGATAACTTTCCATTGCTCTTCTAGCAGATTGTGACATGGTAAGAGCTAAAACCTTGCATTCACCAGTTTGAACATCCAGTAGTACCAGGCCCGCCGATAGGGGGCAACTGCCCAGGGGCCTGGGCGAATGAAACCTGGTTATGCCGTAAAGCCCATAAAGCAACTTTAGGCTATATCTTCATTTAATGATAAAAACCATAGTTTTTGGCTTTTCTTTGCATATAAACACTTAATACATTAAGAACGACTGAAATAATAATTTGAATAATAATTAATATATATTTGTTACTTTATAGATTTAATAGATATTTGTTGTTACTTTACTAATGTTTTTAAGCTTATACTGTGAGGTAAAAACGGCTGCTGCTATGATTTTGTCTGGTTTATGAGCTCGTAGCTGTCCTAATTTAGGATCTTCTTTTTAATAAATTCTTGAAAATGTTAAAAAGAGAAAGAGAGAAAGGGGGCCCGGCGAGGATGTTTGCCCCGGGGCCTGTGCTGGCTCTCGACGTTCCTGAGTAGTACTTTGCCCCGGGGCCTGTGCTGGCTTTCGACGTTCCTGAGTAGTACTTTGCCTCGGGGCCTGTGCTGGCTCTCGACGTTCCTGAGTAGTACTTTGCCCTGGGCCTGTGCTGGCTCTCGACGTTCCTGAGTAGTACTTTGCCCTGGGCCTGTGCTGGCTCTCGACGTTCCTGAGTAGTACTTTGCCCCGGGGTCTGTGCTGGCTCTCGACGTTCCTGAGTAGTACTAATTTTCTTCTGCAAATAGTCTCTCATCTACTGCAGTTAATGCCAAATATGTTTCAACTATACAACATAATTCAAAGTTCTTGTGAACCACGAAGTGTTTAACTTAGGGTTGCCAGACTAATATTCTATATTAGAATAAGTAGTTGTTTTCAGTTTCTTCAGCAAATTACTCACAGTTAATTCCAGCATGAGATGAGAGGCTATAATGTCTTAGACACTCTTTTATCAACCATCCTAGGTCCTATGAAGGTTTGTACGTTCCTTTCCACATCACATCTTCAATAGCTAGATGGCTATGGCAAGCAACAAACCTTTATAAACCCTATACTGTAGTATATTTTGGGGTTCAAATTGCAAGTTAAATGGGAACAGGCCCATAAATAACTAGTGGTGGTGTGCTATCCCAACATTGTGGTATAATAGTGGTTTGTGTGTTTGTTTTTGTACACATGTATATCTATATATTTGTCAATCTACACCATTTTATAGAATTCCACTGCCATATTTAATGTACATACAAAAATAGCAAAACAATTATAACATTTGATTCATCTATTTATCTTAACAATGATCTATTACCTACAACTTCCTACAATTACATATACATATATATCACACCTATATTAAGCTCCTTCCATTTATTTATTTCTACAACAAACTGCCATGTGTTACAGCTTCCAAACTAATTTATATAAATTGATAATTCATACACATCTCTGGTGAATAGGGAAAGATGTTCATGGTTTATGTAGGTTGCAGTGCATCTCCGCATTGACATCTACATCACTGTATGCTGGTCCTACATGAGGATAATATCTTCCTTGCACCTACTTTCTGACCTCTCAGATACGCTTAACAATCAATTATTTATATAGGCAGTTCAAAATACAGGTTTCTAAGTCCCATTCGAATAGCATAAGAGTGAATAATTAAAAAGTCGAAAAGTCAGCCTGATTACAGTAATGAAAGACTGGTGTAGTGGACTTACTTTGCTAAACGTTGCATAATACTTTCTGATCTCTGAAGAGAGTATTTGTCTGCAGTAGAAGCATAATGTATTTCTTCCTGTGGAGATTCAAAGCGAGATCGAATATCACTGAGGTCTGGCACTGATGGGAGATCCACTTCAACTTTTGTATCACCTGTTGACATATAAACTAGTTAAATAAATCTGCTCTTCTTTGATACTGTATGCAAAGTCTAAACGACAATAACAATTAAAAAAAAAGAGAGAGAGATAAAATCAAAAATGTTATCTTATTTGAAAAATAGGTTCTCTTTCTAAACCACGTATAAGGGAATATTAGATAAATTATATTTTGCTGTACACAAATAACCAAAAGCAATCATCCGCTATTATTACATCAAGCTTCAACTTTTGATATTGCTGATATAATGTATAAATCCAATAGCATATCTTCTTATTGAAACAGTCTGTCTAATGTAGTACCAAAACTTACTTCTACTAAGTCGAGTGATATACCCAGATTCTGGAATAATGGTATATCATCTCATGATCTGATAGTTCTATCCTTAGTAAACTATGGATATTTACCTATTATTTTTCAGTAATACGTAACTTCAGTCAGAAAGTGATGTTTTTGTTTAATAGCACAATATTTTTACTTTCAGATAATATAGTTCCCCTAGTACTCATTTGGGAAAGAACTAGGCACTTTCAATAATTCCTTAGGTACAGAGAGTGAACAAGATCTTATGAACAGTCACTTCATGCAGCTATTCTTTTTTCTTTCTTTTTTGTGTGTAAGGGTACAGTCAGAAAACGAAGTATTTTTGAATAAATAGAGTTGTTTAAACATTTGTTTAACAACAAGTAAAAGCTTGGAATGGTCTATTCTTTCATTGGAGTGTGTGTTTGTGAGCCAGACTAGTTTCAGAAAATTCCACTCCTCATCAGTCACCCTGGACACTACCACCAATGAAATATCACAACAGCATATGTGTTATTTCATTCCGATCCCGGGGGAACGGTGGGCTGGTAGTGGGCTACGCCCTCTCGTCAGCCAAGTGACGAAAAAAGAAAATGGTGAAAATGAATAATAGAAAGGTAAGCGTGGAAGTCAGCACAAGAGGCGTAAAATGGGGTAAACGCGATATATGCAGATGGAGGAGACAATCCGGAGAAATATGGGTGAACACTGATCAGTCTATATCACATAATGGTGACAGTGTGGGAACTATCAACGGGTATTGCGAGTATTAGGAATCAGGATAGATAAATGGGGAAGAGGGGACATTGGTATCTCGACGTGGTCGGGATTGTCAGCTGGAAGAGACATAACATAGAGATTCAGTACGTGATCAGCTGGTGCCAAAATGCTTCTAGGAGTGTGTACAGTGGAAGCAGATATCTAGGCTGTATGTCTATAGGTTAAGCACAGTCTGATAAATGTATTGTATGTGTATAGCAAAAGTGGAGGGTTCAGACCCCAGAAGGTACCAGTGGATGATGAGAATTAACATCAGAGGCAGGTTTACCCGGTTCCAGAAAAAGTAGAATAGTGGATAACTTCCATGAACCAGGAAAAAATCCTGAGGAAAGAAGAAAGTTGTAGAACAATGCAAGAAGTCGAAGGAATTGCATAGGGGCATGACGGACTTGGCAGTAAGTGATGCCATGAGGACCAGGGGCAGAGTTATGTCTGTTCTTCGGCACCTACCGGGTATCAGGTGCAGTAATGGGAGCATGTAAGAATTCATCGTCAACAACATGGGAAGAACTAGGAGTAATGCAAACGAGGGAGGCAACGGTTGAGTTCACGATGGTTGTAGTGTCACTGTAGTCAAGAGTATGATGTTCCAGTACCTGAAAGTTCTGTTCATGAAAAGCAGCAAAATGGTCGGCCTTGTCCAAAGATGTAAAAGGTGCAGCACAATTAACAAATATAGGATAGGAGGGAGAACATCATTGAATTGTGAGGAGCTTAAAACGGTTCCAGAATTGTGAGGAAGAAGAGGAATGACCGAGTTTGTTACAGGCCTGATGCCACCGCTGACATCGGATTGCCTGAACAAAATTATGGGCAGTATGTTGAAGACCCCAGGATCTTTGCAGCAACAAAGGATCATGAGACCAATGGTATTCATGCAATAAAGTGGAAGACAGTTGTAACAGATCTACAGCTCTATGAGGTAAGGCTGGTTTATGGGGAGTTGAAGAAGTCGGTATGTGTAAAGCACTAGCATCAGAGAGAAGAGTGGTGAGTAAGGTGGCAAATGAGTCAACATCTTCTGCTGTAGTAAGAGGTCGATCCATATCTGGTATGGCATTAGTAATGTGTGAAGCATAAGACTGCCAGTCAGCAGAACGAAAATTTAAATGAGTCCGGCGGGAAGCACGAGGAACAGACAAGGACTATGAATGGACACAAAGTTCTATGGGAGGACACCAACAGGAGGACACATCCGGAGAGTGATAAAACGAACCAGGTTGGAAGAAACAAAGACAATATCAGGTGACGAATGAGAAAGTTGATGACTAGGGCTGGCGGGGATAGCAAAGAACCAGAAATGGAACATAAGGAGGACTGAAAAGAGGCAAGTATAGCAGAGGTTCTACTGTGGTAGTTGACATCAGCAAGAAGAATATAGCTGTGAAAAGAGTGGTCCAGAAAGGAGAGAAAGGCGTTGGGCAAAGGAAATCCGGGATGAATGTAGATTGTTGCAATAGTGATGATACGAGATGGGAAGTAAGCAGTGGCTACCAAATATTCAGGGTAAGTGGACTGCAGAAGGGAATGTAGGCGCACAGGAAGGCGAGTACGAGTAGCAATTGCCACACTTCCTCAGGCCTGACCCAAAGGATGATCATAGCGATGAAGAGTGTACCCTGACAGATGGATCCTTTGACTGGGTTTCAGAAAAGTTTTATTGAGGAGAACACAATCATAGAAGCCTCTATCCAACAAGTTCTCCAGGAGGGGCAAGGTTATGAAGAGAGAGCGAATATTGACAAATAAATACTTCAACTTGTAGTCTCTGCCGGATCCCATAGACGAAATAGAAAGTGAAAGTTAAGTCCAGAATAAATGGTATGCATGTGAAGGCGAAAGACAGTCTTGGCAGCATGGATAATATGATCTAAAATGAATGTACGTTGGAGGGGGAGGATATTCTGTAGTATCAATGTGACAAAATGGATGATATCCTCCGTGGTAGGAGACATAGCAAAGGAGTTAGCCGAAGGGGTAATGGCATCGGTGGTATGCACTGGAGCAACAGAAGCAGGATCAGTCTTGGGGGGTAGGCTTACCCTGGTATTTAGAGGAGTATGTAGGATGATCAAGATGCCAAGTGTTGCAGAAGGGAGAAGAGCTTAAGCGAGAGCAAAGGCTGGGTTTGATCTGATATTTCATTGGTGGTAGTGTCCAGGGTCACTGATGAGAAGTGTAATTCTTTGAAAATAGTCTGGCTCACAGACACACACCTCAATGAAAGAATAGACCATTCCAAGCTTTTACTTGTTGTTGAACAAATGTTTAAACA
>NW_013668538.1:122209-135237 GCF_000517525.1 Limulus polyphemus
GTGGCGAAATGCTACAAGTTCTTCAAATACCTATAGAATGATAGGTTTCTTTTTTTGTGTGAGTGTAAAACACCTAAATACACTAGTTTGAAGTATTTTTGTTATCAGGGTGGATTAGTAATGACAATCCTACAAGCAATAATAAGTGGGGTGACTTTCACTTTTCTGTATCAGATTTTCATTGTTACCTTGATTAATCTATTAGTTTCACGTACAGACGAATATTTGGAACATATTTAAGCAAACGTTTATACTTGGATTTATCAATTAAAGCAGAGTATGTAAAGCATTTGTGGGGGGGGGGCTATGGACACAACGTCATTTCCTCTAAACATATAACTGTTTTACACATTTACAAGTTATTTATTTGCGAGATGATAAAGAAAAAACAGACAATAAAATGCTTTACTATTTTTCATTCTCACTCTGCTCAAAACTTGTAAAGCAAGAAAATTAAATATGGGAATAGATATTCATTACACTTAAATATTTTCTTTGTTCAAACTTAATTAATTCGCGATTTTCTTTATTTTTATTATTGCATGCGAAATAAATAACTCCACAAGTGACGTTTAGAATTTTTTTAGCAGTGCTTTATATTTTAGAAAAATAGAAAATCTACATTATTAACCTTTTGATGGGGTTCTAACGAGCCAAACAGGTTCACTATTCCTGCGTCTTAAGCCTATACTCTGTAATTCTTTGTACCAATGAATTGAGAGTCCAGGTTCCAGCGGTTTTGCTGTGTTTTCATCACTACTAGCTGTTACCTCTTGGCTTGCACTACGCTTGAACGACAACCGTGATCGGCGAGACGAGTTTAACTGATGTATTTGGCTATTAACTTCCATAATTATGCCTCTTTTCGTTTACGAGTGTTTCAAAGTCCCACGTTAGAAAGTTCAGCTCTTGTATGTACTGGATAACAAATCACAACCAACCTTCGATGCTTTTACTAAGTTGTTTATGGTTTAATAAATAAATTTAAAATAAAGCTAAAAACTTCTCTATTCGTAGAAAGAAGTAACCGAAAAACAACTTCGTAAAATATGTTACCTTACGTATAAAATTTTCACTGCTCACCTATAAAACTATTAATTTACCTAATAAACACAATTTTCAAAAACTCGAATAATTAAATTTATGTATAACCCACTCTGCAAAATCATTTGATTCTTCTCGCTTCGATCTCACATGGATGATGAAATACAGGTACTAAAGCACGGGTATCACGTGCCAGAAAAAGTTCAGCTAATTGTGCACAAAACCAGCTGGTGATCTAAATGTACCACCTTTCAATAGACTAAGGTAAAGGTAAACACCGAAAACAAAACCTTACCGCGTTTCTCGTGCGCTGTTCCTAATCGCAAAGACAATTCCAAGCAAAGGAAGCAAGAACGAATTTCTCAATAAAACAAATTATAAATATTTACAAATATCCACCATTATAGGCAGTTCGAATACTAAATTTATTCTATCAGAATGCAACAACAAACAATTCGTTAAAGATCGATAAATCATTAGGCTGGGCTCATTAATTCATAATTTCTGCAAAGAAGCATATTTTAGTTGATCTTTCAAACTCAAACATAATATACCCTGAAAATATTACAGGGCTAAGTATTCTACTTTCTTAAGAGATCTTATGCTCATTGGATAAAATTTATCAGAGCTTAAAAATGTATGTTGACAAAAATAAAAACTCATCCTTTTTTTTTATTGTCGTTGCAGGCCATGAATCGGATGCTACTGCCTTACAAAACGATTTGGGTTGTTTGGCATGTTGACTGAAGAAAAGGCAAATGACTTTTGATTATAAGAGATGCAAGGTGACACATGTGAAATATCATAATTTGAATTATAAGTATAATATCGATGGAAATACCCTTAACAGTGTTATGGAAGAAAAAGATCTTGGTGTTCTGGTTCATCAGTTTTTTAAACCACCCAAGCAATGTGCTGTTGTTAGTGAAGGGTAAAAATGATTTTAGGTTGTATCTACATAAATACTGAATAAAGTCTAAATAGGTTAATGATTAAGCCATATTTTGAGTATTTCATTCAGTCTTGGAAGAAATGGCATTGAATTCTAGTAAAGGATTCAGAGGAGTGCTACTGGGATGGAAAGGTTATCATACTACGTAAGGTTAAGATCTCCGAGCTTGTTTTCTCTTGAAAAAAAAAAGAGTTAGAGGGGATCTGATTGAGATGTTTAAGATTGTTAAGGGGATTCATAGTGCTGATGCATCATCTTTTTTTCCCATATTTAATGGTAAGACTATGGAATATAAATATAAATTTTGGCAAGGTAGGAGTTACCTTCAGGTAAGACAGGGTGGTCTTTGAAATGGGTTGCCTTCAGATGTGGTAGATGTAGTTGAAAGCTTGACAAATGTTTGAATGATAAGGGTTGGCTATGAGGTTTCTTTTTCTGGTTTAGTTTAATTCAATGGATAGGATAAAGTAGATGGACGAAAAGGTTGTATTATTACTATTTATGATAAAAACAAAGAGCCTGGCATGGCCTGGTAGTTAGAGCACTCAACTCGTAATCTGCGGATCGCAGATTCGAATCCCGTTACCTAACATGCTTATCCTTTAATCCGTGGAGGCATTATAATGTGAGAGTCAATCACGTTGGTAAAAAGATAGCCCAAGAGTTGGCAGTGGTTGGTGTTGACTAATTGCCTCTAATTTATTTCTTCAAAATTATGAACGGCTAGCGCAGATAGTCCTCGAGTAGTTTTGCAAGAAATTCAATAAACAAAGTAGTTATAAAAAAGACGAAAGTTTAAGACGAAAACAGTTAACGCTGACAAAGTAATTCAACAAAATATGCATAAAACCCTAGACATTTCTCAGCTTTGAGAAGACGTGTACCGTAACAGACACACACAAATTATTATTTTTTCTTGAAAAAATGTCTGGTATACACGTACACATCATTACTTAGTTATAATACACACGAAGTCTTAGAATGTTATAAAGTCATAGAATCTACCTTGGCGAGCCTTTACGCATATCCTATAAACCCGCTGATTTATAACGTAAATAATACGTCATTGGTAAAATATTTTCTTTTTTTCACTCCAAAACGAGTTACATTATACCATTCGATATTTTTTTGTAAACAGATGGTGGCAAGTAAAAACTGTTGTTAAGTTTGTTTGTTTGTAATTAAGCACAATGCTACACAATGGGCTATCTGTGCTCTACCCACCACGTGTATCGAAACCCAGACATTTCGCTGTGCCACTGGGGGCACTGTTGTTAAGACAAAAATAAAAAAGTTTTACAACTAGTTGATACTAGACAAAAAATGTTACGTGCAAGAGTTTTAAGTATTGTTTTTATTGGTGAACTACGAAGGTATTCAACATTAAGAACATACGAGGCTGTCCTTAACAATTCTGTAATTTTCACGTGAAACTGGTTACTAATTTTCTCCCTTCAACTTAATAAACTGGTGGTTAAAGCACCAAATATACTGCTGCTATTAAGGATTAATGGCACTGTGAATGAAGAAAAAAAAACAAAATAAAGAAAACAATGAGGGGCTGATTATGTGCAGACTTAGCTTAACTAACGTGTTGGTGGTTTTGTAAATAGAGCAAGGTCTTCCCCTGTAAGACAGAATTAGATAAAATCCAGGATTTGTTATAGACATTTCAGAAGTGGGGGGGGGGCACACATTAAGTTGATAAGAGTTTTTAAATAAAGTTTTCATGTTACTCTTATCATCTCGACATGCACCATTAGTTACTTGCCCTTGTTTTGTATCTGTGATCATATTGTATTACAGTAGAACCTGGACACAGAGAGCACCCTTCCGACTGCATACAAATGCCTCTATAGCAAGATGCCCTTCATATGAAAAATGAACCACGCTAAACTGGATTCTATAGTGATCATACTAAATTTCTGAATTTTAAAGCCCTCAATTTTGTTTCGTGTATTTAGGACGTGGGTGTTCATGAGTTACACATTGCCATGACATAGAGCTTGTTAACAGGAGGTTGCAGGGGTAGATTAGTTGTGCCCTTTTTCTTTATTATTGGTCACAAAGTTTCAAAGTACTTCTCTTCAGAGTCTGAATTGCTAAACATTTCATATTTATTTTCTGTGTTTATTTTACTGTCAACAACTGAAGTAGAAATTTGCTGAAAACAAGGCAACAAATCACTGCTTGTGTCATTAGACTATTTACATGACACCTTAATAGGATACTCTCGAGAGCAACAAACCAAATGCACAGAAATAAGTCGACTTGACCCCTGCTCTGAGAACACAACATGGAATTTATCAGCTTATGCATTCTACAGTGTTTACAATGAAAATTCCCCAGAGTAATAAGATTTCACTTTGAATCTGTGAAAACGTCTATTACAGTATATAGTTTAAAATTGGCCCAATAAACATTGCAAGTGTTTGAATATTGGTCATCCTTCTGGTGGATTTTTGGAATTTAGTGGTATGTTGTACAGCCATACAAAGATAACTGCCCACTGTATCGAGTGGCAGTATGGAGAACAAGACTAAAGACACTGCCCTGAATCCGGAATATCGAGGTGAATGTTATTGCAACATTTATTTTGGTTACAAAGAGTAGAAAAAAAGAGACTGAATATGTCTACCCTTAATGGTTCATTGTCCTTTGTTTCGATGTTCCTGTTAATTAAAGTTCTACTGTACTATTTAGTACAAATAAACCCCTTGTTGCGTCAACGAGATAATGTGATTCTCACGCCCTCTACTTTCTAGAACTATCCTGTACTTTGGCGAATGCTCTAGTATTTACTAGATAGGGTAGGCTGGTATATATATAAGAGGGTGACAACGTGACGCAAGAAGGTAATGTGTGTGTAGATAGTGAGTAATTGAACTGCAGTCACAGGGTATTGTTGAAGTTAATGTTCGTTCGTTATAGTGTTTGTTTTAGCGCGAATATTGAAAATAAGTGTATCGTAAAGTTTTATTCGGAAAGAATAAACCAGTTTTATTAAGTAAGGACTTGTGTCGCTAAAGTTTCGTCGGAACGAAGTTACGGAAAGTTAATTAACAAACGGAGACGTAACACCCTGTTCATTGCATGTTTAGTGCTATAGAGGTTTTCCTCTAGACGATTCTGGTTGGATATCAGATACACTTTGTAGTCTGATATTTTTGGAACTACCAGTAAGTGAATCTAACTAACACCTCTGCACGAAATCCATTGCAAGGGAAGTACTACCCCAGTACACTACAAGTTTAGTGAACACATAAAATACCTACAAAATACTCCAACGAGAACAAAAAGTCACAACAAAACATTTCCAGAAAAACACTGGCTTAATACCATAGAAAATCATCTTTCTACTTGTGTACAAAGGCCAGAAGTATAAAAAAGTCATATCGATTATACAGAAAAAGCCGAAAATTAATGTAAATATTGGCTCATCATATTAAACAAAACTTTACTTTGTTTTTAATCCAGACTTTACATTCCACATGTTTTTATTGTGCTATTTTTGGTATTGTATCGAACCAAGGAACTTTAACACATTGACTATCACATAATAAATTAAGTATAAATAAAATTAAACATCCAAAAAGTACCGAGAACCAATCACAGTGTCCCAAACTTATATGCTACAAAAGAAATTTGGTTTTGAAACATAATTGTCCGTGACACACCAGTGCGTCATGCTATCCATAACTAAATGTTGGTTGTGACCCACCAGTGGGGCACATGACAGCCAACGTGTTAAGGATTTTTCACATCATGGTTAATAACCTAACTCCATTTATCTAATGATCAATAGTTTGTGTGACATTTTATAGTGGTAAGACTGGCAGGGTTTGTTAAATATTATTGTAAGTCTGATTGTTATATAATGTCATACAAACTACCAATCAACATGTCATGCTTTGCCAGCATAATGTTATATATTGTAACAATCCATTTATCTAGCTTCTTTGAACTTATTTCTATGTTTATCAATATAGAGCATGTGTACTGACTCATCTCATACCATGGCACAATAATATTGTTCAACACTCAAGTTCTTCATTCAAACGTTGTTTTTCACTTGTTTATTTAACTATATACACTTCAAATCCTCCCCAAAAAAGGCTAGAAGCCAAAGAACTGAACCAACAATACAACTAAAAGTTTTGTTTGGATTTATAGGTCATGTTATTTAGTTCCATACTCCAGTCAACTCTTACTAAGCACCACTCAAACCTTGTTAGTGCTGATTATCAAACCTCTTTACACAAGCTGACCACTTCTTCTCCCCACGTTGATTGTCAGTTCTGCCCTAGGCTTCATTAGTTTTCCGGAGCAGAAGCAGTGACAGCCATGATTTGTTTATGACCTTCCTCCACTTGCTGAGCAGTCAGGTTCACTGAGTGGTTTTGCCTATCTTGGTGTGGAGCAAGATGTGGGGAGTATACACAACAGCACCCTTTTAGTTTATACTCAAAGTAGTTGTTTTGGTCCTCCCTTCCAAAATGATGTCCAGGTAATGAAATAAGCATTAGTTGTTGGAATACAATCATCATGTGAGGCACTAGGAAACCTTGCCTACTCATTGATACCCACTGTGACTGTGTTATGATGCTGGGATGTGTTGGTAGCATGGTAATTTTTGATGAATAAGTTTTCTATGGTACAAACTTCTTGGGAAGATGATCTGGTTGAGGTACAAACACCAGCTATCACTGTAGGTTTCTTCTACTTCTCCTGTGACTTGCTTGAAGTTACCAACTCAAACTTTGTTGCCACAGATAATGCCTCTATTATGGTGAAGATGTGTCTAACATCCAAATGAGGTTAAAGTGCTTCACTTGGCAGTTCCTCCATGACAACATCTTAAAAATCTCCTGAAAAATGATGGGATATGGCTTCCTATGTAAGCAAAGTAAATCATCTGCATTATTAGCCAAGCTCTCTGGGGACGTTTCTTATGAACCTTGAACTTGGCACAGTGGATAGTTCAGTTCTCCATTCGGTCAACACATTGGCACAACTCAGTTAAAACTGTATCCAAATCACTAAGATGCACCTTCTTCAAACGCTCAATCGAGTCAAGGGCTGATCCATCAATAATAAACATCAGGTGTTGAACCACCTGTTCTTGAGTCCACCCATTCTAAACAGTGAACTGCTTGAAACATTGAAAGTGGTATAGGTCTTCCTATGCTTCACATAATTCAAAGGGTCTTGTGGTTGCACAACCAAGACATCCTAATTGGCATCTTGCCCATCTCCAAACTGATACACCCACCCACAACATCAGGGGTATAGAGTATGGGTGGAACCAAGGGACCCAAATGTTTGGGCAAATATTTCATCCCTGCTCCTGGGCAGAAGAACAATGAGTTGTTGTTGGAAACTTTACTTCTAGCTCTGTGGCTAGGACACAAAAATTTCTCACACTAACTTACTCTGTGATATTTTCAGGTTTAATGATTACCTTCAGAAAAGAGTAGCACTGCATATAACAAGAGGTTATATCAGGAAATGTATTATTGAGTTAAAACTGAAAATTTGACTTAAATGTGTGAAAGGAACAAACTAAACATTATGTAAAATAAACTGTAAAGTAATCTATATATATACTTACAACATAGGTCACAGATGGGTGCATAAAAATGATGAACAGCACCTCTCTCTCTCTCTTACTGCTAAAAAGTTTTACTGGGAGAAATTCTGGATTGATACTGAGAGAGTATAGCATTATATACAAAATACAATATCATTATCCCTGTCAAATCACAGGTACTACCCATGTCACTGATCATGGGTTGAAATAAAGAGAACAGATATTCCTCAAGTTAAATACAGCAATATTACTAGAGAATGTGGATACTAGGTCTTCAACAGCATTAACCACATAGAAGCCCAAAAATATCCAAGTGAGACACTTCTTGACTGACCACACAAAATAAAGTTAATTATTCAAAAGGCAAATTTCCTGTGATGAAAGTCTGTAAGCACTCTTAAAAACATACATATCTGAAAATCATTTAAACTTTTAGTAAACATTTTACTTTTCTATGTTAAAAGAGAAATGAAAAGTTGATATATTACCCTATGAAAATCATCTTACATGATACAATTACATTAATTAGAAACTAGATTCATCAACGAGTAACAGAATTCCAGAGAAAAAAGCAATGCTCAGGAACGAGTTTCCTTGTTACATACTACAGGTACATGCATACCATTTTACATAGTGAGTGATTTCTACAAAACTGAAAGGAATACTGTGGTTTTGAGAGGTGATACTGTGAAATCTACTTATTTTGTCAGCAGTATGACTTTTCCCAATGTCTACTTAAAAATTACATTTCATTTAGATCATGTTTTGAGGAATATCTGGTTATACTTACTTTGAAATATTTGTAGTCACTGTTTTCAATAGTAAATAAAAATGCAAAATTCCACTGTACAGAAAATGAGAGTCAAATTTTTTGCTTCAATGACTACAATGCTCAAAACCTACTAAAGTAACTTTCAAAAATGAAGCATGAATGACATACATAGAGCTATTTTAAGGGAATCAACAAAGGTAAACTATGAAAATCACAAGCTGGGAGAATGAAATTATATTATTGCATCTTCAAAACTTACCTTTAAATCCATCCTTCTGCAGCAGTGCAAATTAACAAAATGTTTTTATAATTTCATGCTTTTTTGTAGAAGTCTCATGAGTTATTTACTTAAACTTTTCAATGATTAATAAGTTAGTTCTACAACCACCACCATTCTTTGGATATATTCCTGTTAAACTTGATTAATGCTTCCTTTTAAGTTTTCTATTGTCATTAACAGATCAACAGTATTTACATTATATAAAAACGAATACAGTTTATAACACTAAGAGTAACTTACATGCTGAAAAGAGTACTTGACCTTAGTCTGTGTACGAGTATGCTCTCTTTTATACAGAGGCTTTGCTTATCATTGGATCTTAACATAATTTGAATGAGTGGCTTTGTCACATTCACCTACAGCATGTTCAAGTAATCTACATCTAGTTGTGGATCTAAGACTTGCATATTCTTTATAACATATCTTTTAAATTTATTTTAATAAACCAAATACAGCCTTGCTGAGAGGATAGACAAGTAAATTTATAAACTATATTTGATGACTTTAAATGCAAGAATACATCCTGAAATCTAGAAAAGAATTGTAGGTAACAGGTTTTAAAAACACCACTCAGCTGCATTTGAGAATACACTCTACTACATACACTCAAGTATGGCAAGGTTTAAGGGTTGTATTCCTGCATTAGTCAACCAACGTAATTCAAATTAAAAATAAAGTTTTACCTCTTGGTTTAAAATATAGTATTCTGAATAGGCTATGGTTTGAAGATTATTTTGTACAATTTGAACACTTTTGTAATTATTGTCATACTAACAAATGTGGTCTAACTATAGTCAATTATCTAGCAGTATTAGAACTCAGGTTTGTAGCATAGCTTTGATCCCTTTTAATAATCACAACTGTAAATATAAAAGTTCAAAGGAATGAATAGCTTTAAACATTTAAGTAAAAATTATATTATCAATACTTCTATATCTTGTAAAGGAAACACTATTGTAATATTGAATAAAGGTGAATATTTAAGAAAAGCAGAAAACATTTTAAATTATTCAACCAAGTTTGTGAAATTACACCATGATCCTATTTATACAATGAAAGTGCCAAGTTACAGAGGTACCTATTAAACCTGAAAAAGGATAATATTCTAAATAAAAAACAATAGTTGAACATTAGACTATCCTGCAGTTTTTATGGTGCCTGTAAAATTCATAAAGAGGGATTTTTACTGTGACCTATAGTTTCTAAGATTGTAACTCATAACCATGCTTTTAGTATTTTTTTTTTAGTTTAAATTTTGAAGACGTGTTCACCTCCAATGAACACGTATTGAAAAACAGTTTTGAATTTTCCAGTGAAATACAACAAATGAAGTTTAATAGCAATGTTCACTGCATCAGCTGTGATGTTGAGTCACTGTACACATTGCTTTAAGAAGTAATTTTGGAGTGGTCAAGCCACTGCCGCATTGCCATTTCTATAGGGTCTGGGGATTTGCCCCCCAGAAAATTTAATGCTATGAGATTGAATCTTGAGCCATTTTAACTACAAATACTGCATACACACAAAATGTATTCAATGAAAAGAAGCCAAGTTTTAAGACATAAATTGTAGCTATACATGCCAAGAAAAATGGTCAGCCCTTAGCCTGACTGGCCTTACCACTTCTTATGGTCCAGGTACACAAACATACCATTGGAAAAGATGGTACAGGTAAGTGCTGGCTTGATTTGTTAGCAACAACTTTTGTTTCAAATTCATTCTTCAAAAGTCTACTTAAAATTACTTTTAAAAATTAATATGATTTCTTAACATGCATGGTTTAGACATGATGAAATATTTAAATATCTACTTCTCAAAATAGCTGGTTAAGTTCTCTTATTTCCAGGTCATTTTACTCACCAAGAAAAACCACTTTTAGTATTCTTTACTTATCATGGTAAATTAGCTAAAAAAAACATCATTGTGCTATCTCTCAGAAAAATAAATAACAGACTTTAAAATTCATCAATAAAATATATGGAAAATAACAGAAAACATTTACTGAACAAATTATGCTTTCACTTGGGTCTAAAACTCGTTAAATGTACTAATTACACTTATTCAAGTTTTATACCCTTAAGAACTATACCATTGTTTATAATAAATTGTTAACAGGATTTGAATATTGTTTATATAAAATAGATTTTTGTGTGTTTGTTTGAAGTCATGCACAAAGCTACACAATGGGCTATCTGTGCTCTGCCCACCATGGGTATTGAAACCCGGTTTCTAGCATTGTAAACCCACAGACATACCACTGTGCCACTGGGGGGGCATATAAAATAGAATTATTAACATTTGTATTGTAACAAACTAGGTTATCATAGTTTTTCTGTGTTGCTTAAACAAGAGTATGTGAAGATCCTTCTCAAATTGTTACAGTTAAAACGTAATTTATAATCACAGATACAGAACACGTACAAAAAAAATTATTCTTGGTAAAAATAAGGAGATCAAGGTCAAATCTATGTTTTCAGAGTTCCATCTAGCCACTAGGTGGAAGTCTAATGAATTAAAAAAAATCTTACATCGAACAACATCTGGTGGCAGCTCTACTGGCACATTTTCACGAATGATCATTTCAAACTTCCTTGGCTTTCCTGTGAAACAAAAAACCTATCCAGTTAGAAGTTGATTGCACTTTGTTAATTAATAATTCTAAAATCATTGTTAATTTATATTTTTTTATTATTTTAGGTTTATAATAGAATATATTATTATAAGTGTGTCAAAAAAGATTAAAAGTACAATTTTGACACCTGATGATTTATTTCAACAAAAAAAAGGCAAGTTTTATTTCTTAAATGATTCTAAGTTTGATTTTAACACGTATGCAAAAACAGGTTGGAAATACATCTAAAACAGAATGATTAATATGACTAAAAAAATAAAATGAACAATAATTCAACATCTTACTGTGTTCTGAGAAAATATATATTTATTCTGTACTGGTCACCCAGATATTAACATTAAGTTCTTTAGTGTTTGTCACTGATTGTGAAATTTAGTGAAAGCAAACGTGATATTAGCCTTAACAGGTGATTTCTATAGTGTGTTTCACAGCTGTATTGTAACAACAGAGGAAGGAAAACAATATCTTTTGTTAATTGGGTTCTAAAGTAACTGAGCTAACCTGTGTGAACTTTTGATGAAAAAAAAGGAGAAAATTATTTAAAGTTCTGAATGCAACGGGGTAATGTAAGTGAATTTATTGCAGCTTGTATAGTAATAAACAGAATACAGAAAAATAATTTGTCTTGTCAATTGGATTCTAAAGTAATTAAATCTGCCTATGTGGGTTTTTGACAAGAAAATATAATTATTTAGAGTTTTAGATACAACTTTCATATCCTATAGTGTAACAAATTTTTTACACATGCTTAACTTGTTTTGAATATATTTTTTTAAACACATGAATTTTATGCTCTCCATTTATTGTCCAAATTTATCGCGAACAAGTCACAGACATCTACTGTAGAAGAATCCCAGCCCACTCATTTTTAAAACCCTGACAAGGTGTATTAATATAATGGAACTTTTGAAACAAATAGGTTTAAACAGCAGTAATGACAAAATCTCATTAAATTAACAACAGTGTTTATTTAGTGTTTATTAGTGTTTATTAAAAGAAAAACTGAAGAGCTTGTTTGAGTATGATAAATACACTTTATATATTATGAAATAAAGTTATGAATAAATAGTGTATAAATTTTGTATTTCCAAAACATTCAGCGTAGAGATTTATTTGTGAAAACTGTGATCAGAAAGAATTATTATTACTAATAATTATTAATTCACTTACTTGGGCCAGCGTCTTCTTCAAATTTAGCCTTGGGTTGAAACAGCTGTTTGAAATGGAGCTTGCAATAGATCTGACCTTCATGAGAAGAATATGTGTCCACACTACAAATTTAACGTACTTATCACAAAAGGGAACTTGAATTTCTCTTTCTTTATTTTGAAATCTTTCAGTTTTATATTGATTAAAAGAACATACAATGAAAAAGCTGTCTCATAAAACACACAATCAACTTACTTTAAGGTCTTGCCACACTCCTTGCAACGAAAGCATGACTTGTGAAAAGCACTCTTCTCTGCTTTAATCTTATCCATAAGATAAACATGCTGGCCACAGATCCTGCACAATATTTCTTTTTCATCCTTTTGGCTCTGTAATAGAATCATTTAGCTTTGAGCAACATAATACACAATTCTCACTCAACTCACCCTATCTCACATGCCATAGCGAGCACTACCTACACTGGTTTATTCTTTCCAAATACAATTTTACCGATACACTTAATTTCAACAGTCACTCTATAACAACGCTATAATTCTCACGTCTCACGTGCTCGTGCTCGACAATACTCAGTTCAATTACACATTCTCT
>NW_013668538.1:135480-144636 GCF_000517525.1 Limulus polyphemus
AACAATACACGAAGGTTCGAGAAAGAAGTGGCGTGATACTAGTCACGTGACCTCGCTGACGCAACAATATTATATATAATTTAAACTTCTGTAAATAAAATGTTGATAACAAAATTTCTCTTCCACTCAACTACAACTGGTGGACAAATAACTAAATTCAACCCACATATTTTATATGTATTAAATCCTTCCTTACAGAAATTTTATTTTCTTCAAATAATTGTTATTTATATTTTTCTTGAAGTCCTAAATCAAAAGAACATGTACCAATATGTGAACTGTAAGCTTCTCAGTCTACATTCACTTCAGCTCCATAGGGCACTAACAGTATTTTAAAACCCAATTTCAAAGAATTTGTAATAATGATGTAAGACGTTTTATATATGCAACATGTGAGTAACAACCCAATAAAGAACATGACCATACAGAAGTTTTATAGTTATTCAAAACTTTGATAGTTGTGAAATAGGTTTTTAAGTCCCTTCAAGATACAAACACACTACAATAATATAAGAAATATCGACTTGAATTCTACATTAAGTTAATTGTTGTAATTGTACCTGACTGAAGGTTCGAGTCACTTTGGCTCTATCAACAGAAGGTTTAACTTCTTTCAGTGGTTCTTTCTCCACAACGCTGATATTTTTCTTCTGGGTCTCAGTAAGACTTGACATCTATTTAGAACATTTTACTTCTATTAAATATAAATATATATATTGTATTTCTCAGCTGAGTATAATAAGATTTTGATAAGATAATGTGTGATTTCAAATGTAAATAGGTGAAAAAGGTTAAAACAGTGCAGTGTTTCAAAAACCCATAAACTACAGGGGATCAACTATGTTATATAAAAACAATTCTGAATACGCAAGTCGGCAATTCACAGTTGATATAAATTTGCAGTGGAACAGATGGAACAGAATGTATCAGAACTACATTTTGATACTGTTTTATGTTTCATAGGTGGAGTGATGTCAGAAAAAATTGATTACTTTTGAGAAGGGTATGTAACAGCACTTTCTAATACAAAATATTCATACAGTCAGATCAGAAAAGATGTGCTCAGGTTGGAAATTTATATTTTCCACTACACCATTAATCACTTATGTTCGACTAACAGATTACACCATTAATCAATTATGTTCAACTACTAGATTACACCATTAATCAATTAAGTTCAGTTAATAATTATTCTCACAGGAAACCTGGATAGTTGCAATAATTGAAATAGTAATAACTGGAAACATTAATTCCAATTAGTTGATTATTTTCATGAGTTATGACACTAATCGATTAAGCTGAACAACCTTAAATTAATCAAAAATAATAATGAGAAATCATAATGGCAGTATTCCAATTACTCGGATAGTTGAAATAATCGAAAACAGTAATTTCAATTACTTGATTATTTTTTGTGACATTAATCAATTTAATCATAATTTCAACCAATCAACTATTTTATGTGACATAAAACAAACGAATTGATGCTTACAGATAATTGATTACATGGATTAAATGAGTTAATTGCCCAGCTCTAATAACCATCACCAGTCATTCTTGGCTTGTTCTATACAATTCAAGAGAAATGGTTAACAGTCTCAAAGTAATGGTGTTGACAGGCATACACTGCATGCAAGTTGAGGTAAGTTTTATGCATATACATGAAATCTAACAATGATTGAGAGTTACATATATTACAAGATTTCTCTCACTGTACCTTAAATAACTCATATGAGATTTTACCATATGACAATCATGATGAAAATCAGGTTAAAATGAAATCAGTTTTTTTATACACTGATTGAAGAATGAGCCAGGTTCTTAAAATAATCATGCTAAAATTTAACTAACTTTTTTAGACTTTAATTATATATTTGTTCTTCAATGCAAGATGCAAGGTGTACAAAGACTTACCTTTTTGTGACACAGTAAACTTCTGTGCCATAATAAAAGGTCTTGATTGAATGTTTTTCACAATCTAGTATTCAATCAATATACTTCTGTAAGATTCATTTCTGATCTTCAAGCTTACTTACAAAAATGTAGAAATTAATGTTTGATCAATAGCTATAGAGGAGTTTCTTACACAGATATGAGAGAAATTAGTTTTTCATTTTCCACTTCATGACCATAAGTTTCAGAATCACTACCACTTAGATTACACAGGCCTGAGATGGTTTTATTGTCTTGAAATATTTACATATTCTGCAGTAATTCTTGTATGCCGAATCCAAAAATGATATCCATTTTTTCTCCATCACATACAGATTTTTCACAAAATGTCATAATGCAGTACATAAAAGTACGACCACAACACGTAGTTTTGAGACTAAAAGACATAGATTTCATAAAAAAATCAGGATGAATGAGAATGCATATTCATTTCACATCAATGTTCTTCCCTTTTCTACAGTTTGTTTGTATTTTTGTTAACAAACATAATAATAAAAAGTGTTCATTGTGGTACAAAAATAATAATTTGATCTAAGTAGCAGTTTTCTTTTTTCTTGATTTGTAAAAGATCCTTAGATGGTATTAAAAAAATTAATATTATTTTCGAAATCTGCATAGCTTAATTATGAAAAATCCATTACTAAACCCAAAACAACTTTTATGAAGTTTAAATTTGCAGGTCTGTGTTATTACTGTAAAAAGGCTTCAGCTACATAAACATTACATCCATGTTAACATGCAGTTAACTGACAAAACAACATATTTATATGCAGGGTTTGAACCTAAATTAAAGAAAAAGAATTCCTCTTATAGAAATGTGCCCTTATTTTTAAATCAAATATCTGTACTGCAACATAATTAAAAGATAAGTGAAATTTATAAAATCACAGCTAAGACAAGGCAAAAATCTGTGTTACAAAATAATATCTAACCTCTTCCTCAAGTTGACTGTTATGTAAATCAGTCAGTTTATGATAAGTCAGTGTACACTATATATAGTGGTTTCACACAATCTAGTCTCTATTGTCACCTTGAAGTGAATAACAGAGCTTAAAATTCTAACTGTTTATTAACCATGGCTATACCTCAAATAATGAATGTTCCACTCATACGGAGAGCCATTAGATGAATGTCAATCAAAGCAAGCTGTTGCAAATTGGCTATCACTTTCTCAAGTATTAGCATTATGTGGAACTGTCTTTGAAACAATGGTGAAATTACTCAAACACCTGAAAAAGACACCATAATCTCAACTAAAAGAGATGACCACTATTTATTGATTCTGGTTTGCTAAAATCATGTGATACCTTACTGAACCAGAACTTCGCAGCTGCATCTCACATGTTAATGTACATATATTTAGAAAAAGACTTCGCTAGGCTGGTCTGTTTGCCAGACACCCAGTGGAATGTATTTCACCGAAAGAAAAGTTTACTTCCATTACATGGGATGTGTTTCGTTTATCATCAAGTTAATTAAAGCACTAAAGATGCCCTTGAAATAGTTTTTTCAGATAAGTGATTGAGGATACCCCAGAAACTTCTTAACACTTTTTTTTAAAACACATAACATTGGTGTCCTTTCCAGTTGTGGCTGCTATATTCCATATTGAAGTGAAACTAAAGTTTTAGTACAGTCATGTTCTTTATATTTTCAAAATTTTTAATATGTAGAGAAAGAGAAGAATATGAACTTTGATCATTGAAGTAAAACTTCCAAGAAATGTAAAGATGTAAAGCCACATATGTCAAATGTAAATTTAAGAACACAAGCTGAATGATTAATCATTTGCAATTCAGATCACATGGTGGATAATCAGATGCTTCTTTGTTTTAAATAAGTTATATCTGTATTAACATTACTTCATGGAGTATTTAGAAACTTTTACTTATCCTACCAGAATAAAACTTGAATTTTCTTATTATTTTTAAGTTGCACTTTTCTGAACACAAAATTTAAATGTACAAGACAAGCTCATGCACTAAAAACATAGCCAAGTTGCACTATTATTCAAACTACCAAGTACATGCAGTGAACTGAACGCTGTAGAAAATACATCTATTTTAAGTAGGACAACTGTAACTCAGTACAAAAATAATGAAGTATTAAATGTGGAAAAATGTAACACAATCTAAGTTTGTTGAAACAGTTTACTTACTTTCAACACCTTCAAGAAAATAATCAGCAGGTCACCATGTGATCTAAATGCAAATTGATATTTTGCTTTCTCTATAAATATTATGATAAAAACAAAAACTATGCAACTATCTCATATCAGAATACTGACTTGTGTCAATATACATTTAAATAAATACTGTAATAAAAAAAAGCACAAAAGTAATTTTTGTTATTTTTAAGCACAAAGCTACACTATGGTCTATCTGAAAACCGCTGTGCCACTAGGTGGCAGCACAAGAGTTAGAATTTTTAGATGTATATATTCCATAAGTTGCTCATAGGTAGCACTGTAGTTGTTACAGTTTGGGTAGCTAAATATAGCTTACCACAGGGGATTATAGGGCCTTGTAAAACTTATTCCCAAACTGGTTGATTGTTGTTCTTTTATTATGATGTCCTAAATCATTAATATTATTGAAACATAGGTAAGTCACCATAGGGTGATACAACTAACTTTATATGAGAAAAAATTATGTTTTAAAATACTCCATACACTGAAGAAACATTCAAGCAATAACATGTAGATATACACTGGCAACAAAAATAAACAACATGCACAAAATAACATTAACTGCACAGATATAGTCGCTCAAGCTAAAGTAACTTTGAAACACGCAGAATTACTCTGTAACTAAGACTGCCTGACAAATTTCATTTTTATAATAATTTGGCAAACTGTACTACATGTTTCTATAGAATATTGGTCTATCTTCTTCAGGTATATCCCAAATATAAATCACTTCATTATGCTTATAAATCGTTGATTGCAAACTTATTATTATATTAGCATAATGTGCTTCCTTACTCATGTAAACAGCACATTAATAATACAACAGAAATATAACAATTAGCCTTAACTTGTATAATAAGTATAGAATTAATGAATTAACTCAAATTAAGTTCATACATGATGCAAAACTAAAGATTTTGGAATTGAACATTTGATTAGTAGATGTGAGTTGTGAATGTCACTCTTCAAATCTGTGAATAATATTATGGCCACACTACCTTGTGATTGTTTTAGAATTAAAACAATGATATTATTAATCATCTTATAAATCTGAAATGTGTTGATTCACAAGCTTTAACTCAATAGTTTTTACTTGATTCTTACGAAACCAGCAAAATTTACACATTAGCAGGTTATTTTAATTATACCAAGTTATGCTTCCCTTGATAATGAACTAATAAATTATAAAACCTTACCTTTTCATTTTCTGATACTCCATTAACTTCATGGTAGTGTCTGGTAGTGCTCTGTTCTGACTGCTTAGAAGTCATCACCTTCTCTCCATGACTCTCTTTATGTGTCACAGCTTTTTCTTTATGTTGTGACTTACTGCTAGAAGCTGAAGATCTTGGCTCTTCAATTACTTGCATAGATGTAATTTGTTTCTTAGTAGTGATTTTCTGCTTCATTCCACTTCGTTCCACCTATTGTAGATAGGTCATTTACACCAAATGAGCCACAAAATAATAATAGAATAATTCCTCAAAAATAATATCTGTATTTTTCTTTACATGCAAGGTAAAAGTCATTGTAATAGAGAATATCAATCCAGAATAGTGTGATTTTAAAATCTAATACTCAGTGAAAAATCAAACAAGTAAAAAAATTATATTCACAAGTCTACTCACCCACACACATGGTGCTTGGGAACAATTTGATACCAGGTAGACAATTCAAGTAGGACAAATATGAATCTGTTATTAAAAAGTTTCTTTTTTTTTCTTTACGTTATTTTATTCATTAAACTTTAAACACATAATACAAACTTTAAGAATAGTATCTGTTTTGTTTTTTAGGGGGTCTGCCAATGAGATAGCGGTAAGTCTTCGGATTTAAATGCTAAAATCAGGGGTTCAATTCCCCTTGGTGGACACAGCAGATAGCCCAATGTGACTTTGCAATAAAAAACACACACTTTTTTAGGGGAATACATATATGGGGACAAAGAAGGAGAAAATTAATCAAAAGAGGTATTTTAAATACCATCCAAAAATAGAAAAATTATTAAATATATACTTTAATCTTTTAACTATCATTAAAAGAAATCAGGAGAGAACAACAGCAACTCAGAACAGATAATCAAATTTTGTGTTATGGTTGTGCTGAACCAAATACTAGTACAGTGGTACAATATAAGGCTATAAAATTTCTCATTAAAAGCTACCCACTATGAAATCAAGACAAATTACATTTACCAACTGAACTTCTTATGAATCAAACATTGGTTTAGATACACTATATGAACAATTCTATTAATGTTCTCTGTCTTTTAACCATGAGAGATACTTAAAAAAAAAAAAATTACATTAAATCACAGACCATTACACCCAAACATCTAGGAATTCACCTTTGTTTTATAGTTGTGTAAACCCAACACCTGTACAACAAATTGTTTAGCCATTGTTTGCTTTCTAATAACAATTAAAAGAAATGTAGTAAATGTAGACTTTTTGTAAATATCAGAACTGTTTTAAGAAGTTTATCTGAAACAAATAGAGATATATTTACATCATGAATTTATGGTTATTCCACACAAATGTATATTATAGTAACTTAACTATGAGTACTGCCTACTCAACTAGAATAATAACTAAAGTAAATACAGAGCGCTAATATAACCAGTGGAATACACTTCTCATGATTTTTTATGCTTGTACATAAAACAGCTTAATATACATTACAGGATTCACCTTGCAGACTGTTCCAGTTACCAATCCTCACTTTATAACCATCCTGTATCTATAATAGTTTACACTAAACTGGAGTATGGAAGATCATGTATATAGTATATGTTACAGGATTCACCTTGCAGACTGCTCCAATTACCAATCCTCACTTTATAACCATTCTGTATCTATAATAGTTTATACTAAACTGGAGTATGGAAGATCATGTATATAGTATACATTACAGGATTCACCTTGTAGACTTCCAAATACCAATCAACACTTTATAACCACCAAGTACTATAACAGTTTATACTAAACTGGAGTATGGAAGATGATGTATATAGTATACTGTTGCGTCGGTGATGTCACGTGACTAGTATCACGCCACGTCTTTCTAGAAATATCCTGTTCCTTCATGAATGCTCTAGCGTTTACTAGATATGTGTTAGTCTTGTATATATAAGACGGTCTCAACGTGACGAGACAGAGAGTGTATGTGTAATTGAACTGTGGACAGAGTATTGTTGAGTAAGAATATTGTTGAGCACGTGAGAAGTTCGTTGAGAATTATAGCGTTTGTTATAGCGCAACTGTTGAAATTAAGTGTATCGCAAAGTTATATTCAGAAAGAATAAACCAGTTTTATTTAAGAAAGGACTTGTGTCGCTAAAGTTCGTCGGAACGAATTTACGAAAAATTAATTAACGACCAGAGACATAACAAATTGGTGTCAGAGAGTGGGACAAAAAAAATGGAAACGACAGGTGGAAAATCAAACTACAGCTTAGCAGATTTGATGGCAGCAATACAAGAACAGCAAAAAACCAAGAAGAACGAGAAGAAAAATTACAGCAGTTGTTGGAGGAAAAAGAAAAGAAACAAGAAGAACGAGAAAATAAACAAGAAAAGAAACAAGAAGAGAGACAACAGCAGTTGCAAGAAAACCTGCAACAGTGGCAGCTCGAACAACAAAATAAACAAGAAGAGAGATCACAGCAGTTGTTGGAGGAAAAAGAAAAGAAACAAGAAGAAAGATTACAGCAGTGGCAAGAAAATCTACAACAATGGCAGCTCGAACAGCAAAATAAATAAGAGAAATTACAGCAGTTGTTGGAGGAAAAAGAAAAAAAACAAGAAGAACGAGAAAAGAAACAAGAAGAGAGACTACAGCAGTTGTTGGAGGAGAAAGAAAATAAACAAGAAGAACAAGAAAAGAAACAAGAAGAACAAGAAAAGAAACAAGAAGACAGACTACAATAGTGGCAACTGGAACAAGAAAAGAAACAAGAAGTACAAATGGAAAACATTAGTAAATTTAAAAGCGAATTAGATACATTAAAGGATGATTCATTGTCTTTTACACAAGGTGGATACATTGACCATCGACTTAACCAGCCCCTGACAATGACAAGCCCCTTCCAGACCCTGCAGCTAAACCCTAATGCAGACATATTCAGTCCTGTTAGAAGTCACATCACAGATATGATGTCAGTACTAGGAGTGATCCAGTACGAAGGAAGCCACAGGAATACGATGGGAAAGCACCGTGGGAAGCATATAGAGCACAATTTGAGTTACTGGCAGAGATGAATGGATGGACAGAGGAGCAGAAAGCAGTATATCTGGCAACGAGCTTGAAATGACAACCACTGGAAATACTTGGACAGTTGTCAGCAGACGTCAGGCACAACTATAGAGTACTGGTAGCGGCTCTAGAACTCAGGTATAGTATCCCAAAATCAGTCAGAAGTCTACAGGGCTAGGTTTAGGACGAAAGTCCGTGCTAAAGGGGAGAGCCTGCAAGAGCTGGCACAGGACTTGGAAAGCATGGCACACAAGACCTACACAACTGCACCACCCAATCTCCTCAAGTTGTTGTTGAGGGATCAGTTCGTAGATGCCTTGGACAGTCCACAACTAAAGATACGAGTGAAGCAAGCACACCCCTCAACCATGCAGGATGCAATGGCCAGAGCTCTCGAATTTGAATCCTACGTTAAGTCCAGCACAGAGGTACCAAGGTTGGTACAGTCATCTGGATTCAAGGCCAGAATATGTCAGCTTTCAGAGAAGTTTGAGAGACTTTGCTGGCACTGAAACAAACCTGGGCACAAGAGAGCTCAATGCTGGCAACTTCAACACAGGGGAGATGCTACAGCAGGAAAGGCTGCTACCCAGAAAGGCTGTTGGAACTGTGGGGGGCAAAGACATCTGAGGAGCCAGTGTAAGAAAATTACCACCAATAAGTCAGCTTCGGGAACCAGTAGTGGATGGTGCTGAGGGACGCCCACCAACTTCCATCGTGGAAGTCCCAACAGCTAAGTGTAAAATGGCAAGCACACATAG
>NW_013668539.1:0-773 GCF_000517525.1 Limulus polyphemus
ACAAGCATTGGGCTTCTTTGGGAATGTTCTTTTATTCTACCCCAAATTATCTTTCTGACATAGGGGATATTGTAGTTGACTTAAGTGCTGTGATATGCAAATCAACAGATGCAGCAACAATTACCAGAATTTGGCCTTTGTTGTTTCCAAACGTCATTTTATCCAAGTTAACTACACACTTCCTTGGTAGTAAGTAGTCCAACCCTAATATACATTGGTCTTCAATGTCAGCCAAGTATACTTTGTGTCTGTCCTTCATATCCATGAGCTCAATAGTTGCCCACACTGGTCCCCACAACCTCGCATAATGTCCTGTCACACCACAGAGCTTCTGTATGGCTTCTGGTACTCCTTTGTGATCTAGCACCTTGATACTCACAAGTGTTCGCTGAGATGCAGAATCTATGACAAAGGTGCACTTTTAGCCACCCAGCTTTCCTGTCCCATAGACACTATGTGTGCTTGCCATTTTACACTTAGCTGTTGGGGCTTTCACAATGGAGGCTGGTGGGCGTCCCTCAGCACCAGCCACTACTGGTTCCCGAAGCTGACTTATTGGTAGTATTCTTTTTACACTGACTCCTCATATGTCCTTGCTCTCCACAGTTCCAACAACCTTTCTGGGTAGCAGCCTTTCCTGCCATGGCATCTTCCCCATGTTGAGTTTTCTTGTGCCCAGGTTTGTTACAGTGCCAACAAAGTCCCTCAAACTTCTCTGAAGGTTGCTCTTTCTGGCCTTGAATGCTGATGACTGTACCAACCTTGGTACCTCT
>NW_013668539.1:1279-38827 GCF_000517525.1 Limulus polyphemus
GTGGACTGACCAAGGCATCTACAAACTGATCCCTCAGCAACAGCTTGAGGACATCGGGTGGCACAGTTGGGTAGGCCTTGTGTGCCATACTTTCCAAATCCCGTTCCAGCTGTTGCAGGCTCTCCCCTTTAGCATGGACTCTCGCCCTAAACCTAGCCCTGTAGAGTTTGGACTGATTTGGAGTTCCATACCTGATTTCTAGAGCAGCTACCAGTGCTCTATGGTTGTGCCTGTCGTCTGCTGACAACTGTCCAAGTATTTCCAGTGGTTGTCCCTTCAAGCTCGTTGCCAGGTACACTGCTTTCTGCTCCTCTGTCCACCCATTCATTTCTGCCAGTAGCTCAAATTGTGCTCTATATGCTTCCCATCGAATTCCTGTGGCTTCCTTCGTTCTAGATCACCCCTATTGCTGACACTCATGTCTGGAACGTGACTTCTGGCAGGACTGAAGATGTCTGGAAGGGGCCTCCTGTTGTCTGGAGCTGATTAGGTCCATGGCTAATATATCCTCCCTGTGTAAAAGACAGTAAATCGTCCTTTAATGTATTTAATTCCCTTTAAAATTTACTAATCTTTGCCATTTGTACTTCTTGCCACTGTTGCTAACTTTCCTGTAGTTGCACTGACTTTACCGCAACTGTTTGAGACTTCCTTCCCATTTCTCTTCTCGTTCTTCTTGTTTCCTTTCTTGTTCCAGTTGCCACTGGTGCTGGTTCTCTTGCCACTGCTGCAGCATCTCTTCTTGTTTGTTTTCTTTTTCCTCCAACAACTGCTGTAATCTCCTGTAGTCTCTCTCTTCTTCTTTCTTTTCTCGTTCTTCTTCTTTCTCCTCCAACCACTGCTGCAATCTCTTTTCTTGTTTATTTTGCTGTTCTTCTATTGCTACCATGAAATCTGGCAGCCATAGTTTGATTTGCCTCTTCTCGTTTCCATCTTTTTTTTTCTTTTCCATCCCACTTCTGACACCAACTTGTTGCGTATCTGCTTGTTTGTTAATTTCTGGTAGAAATTCTTTCCAAGGAACTTCAGTGATACAAGTCTTTTCTTGATTAAACCAGTTTATTATTTCTCGATACAAACTTTTAGTACACAGTTATTCCACAGTCAGTACATTTCTCATCACTTTCAACTTAATGACTTTTATAATACACGCTATAAATCACAGTGATTCACAATCTCGATAACTTCACTCTCTAGGAGTGCAAAACACACACTAGCCCAAAACACACCATGCCTACCGTTCGCTTTATCATACATTCAATCCCACTGGCTTTTCTCGTCAGGCTTATATACTAACAAAGAGGCGTCTCGATCACACTCGAGCTTCCCCGATAATTCGAGAAACTCAGTCATGCATGCGCTAGCAGCATCATGTGACTTCCACTGTCATAACATTATTATCAATTTATTCTTGTACATGAGTATCAGCAAAAGAGGGGCTTTACAGGTCTAAACTACATGTAAATGAACAAGGAGTGTTCAATAAGCTGCATGTTTGATTTAATATGGTTATGAACAATATGTAATGGTTATAATGTAACATTAAGATCCACTGGTATTCAGCAGATGAGTTTAAAAGTATTAGCAAAATGCACGTTACGGACATATCATGAAAAGAATACATCAAACTCAGACAGCAAAAGAAAAACACAAACAAATAAAACAATAATTGTGTAAGTCTTAACTTACTGGCCAGCTTACAACTTTCTAAAATGTCTACACATGACAAAAATAAAGAGAATTCTAATGTACCACCCAAATTCAGATAAAAACTTTAAAACGTGGTATACCAGAAAACAGTCCTGTGTATATCACTGGCTATTCCAAGTAACATTTATACAAGTATCTGTGTCATCTCTTGAGATGGACTCGCACCTCCCCAGAACAAACACAGGGTGACAGTGACACAAGTTTAGAGCCAATGGAATATGGAACCTTTACTAAGAGTATAATGATTAGCACATGGTTACAACCCTTTGACATTTGGTTAACAAGAATATTATATTACAAACAGATCATATTTCATGAAAATTTAGAAAACTTTACCTTAATATAGCTGATTGAAGACATGTATATTCTAAACTAGTTAAGGAAGAATGAAATTCACAGCTGTTCCAGTTATGACAGTTTTAGTGGGTGAGAAATATGACCTGATAGATTGGTGGATATCTTTCTCCTACCTTTCTTTTATATCCTTAAATATGACCATCCAAACATTGTTTGAATTCTAAAAATAAAGGTATAAAATAAATTATCTTTGAGATGATATGAAGTTAGAATTCCAAAACAAAATTGTGAAGTGATCAAGAAGTTAGCAGAAGGTAAGATAGTTCTGAAATGTGGAAAGGAATTATACAAAATGAAGAATCTTCCATATGTCAATAATATGAATTGATCAAAGCATGACAAATATACAAGAAACAGTTATCACATGGACCATCTATTTATTAATAGCACTTTTGACTATTGCTGATGATAAATCTGTCAGGACTTAGAGCAGGTTCAAGACTTACTAAAAAAAAACTGAAAGCATTTAGGAAAAGAACCCTTCTTGCTTAAGGCTTTAACATCCTTTAGCTAGTGAAATACTGCAATAGGAGTAACACTAATATTAAAACTCAACCCAATACAAGTAGAGATTTATATTGAAGTATTTTGCAATTCCTTGTAGTATTACAGTATCTGTTAATTCTGTACCTACAATAAATCTTTCAATCAAGGTTACATCCTACCATAAGAATAGGAACTTTGACATAACCTTAAACCTGTCTTAACTCTCTTCATCTTATCATGTTCCTAAGCAACATTCTCAAAAATTAACGGGATTCGAAAGCTCTTTCACCACAAGGGAGTGCCTATATGCACAGACAAGCATAGAAGTCACCTAGCTACCCAAATGGCTGTGAAACTGGATGCAAATTAAATATAGAGAGGATAGGTAGGAATGTATTTATTCAGTGTACCTACTTGTATTCAAAAAGGTTAATTCTCATGAAGTTACTGTGCTTCTTAATGGACCATAAGTTATTATTCTTAAACTGAGGTCAAGGAAGAGTGTAGGACTTATAAAGAAGTTGCATCTATTTTGAATGTGATAAAAATACTTTAATAAACAGAGGATCCAAGCCAATAGTAAATCAGATAGATCCAGAGGCCTACAACACAAATATAAAATGAATTTGTGTTGGGAGTACAGAAGTTTCTTGACCTATTCTTTACACTATTTTAACATTCCATTTCATAAGGAGGAATCTAACAGAAGAAAAGCAAACCTATGATGGTAACCAACACAAATAAACAGATAGGATGTACTAAGAAAATGGAATAATAGTATAAGGGAAATTTACATTAAACTTGAAATATACAAGAATGCTAAAAAATAAATCACAGAAAGCATTTAAAAGAAAGAGAAGGTATTGACCTGGTACAAAAAGATAAACATTGATGAGATAAGTGAGGTTTACATATCCATAAGGATCATGTCCTACAAATAATAATGAGGCAGTAGATCTGTACATTCAGGTAAAATTCAGTGAATCATACAAAAATGGGATAGGTCCACTTAATAACAGTAGGCTCAGAAAGATATTTATTATGAAGTAATACACACTGATTATCTGAGCAACTGAGTTTGTAAGAGCAAAATAAAGAGACTGGATACAATGTAAAATGCAAAAGAACATACTTTATTTATTCATAAATATAGTGTGTGTGTGTACTAGCACTTATGGAATAACAAGATGTCACTTCTATTGGATTAGGTATCTTCAACTGATCAGGTTCAAACCATCTACCAGACTGTTTAAATTCAATGTTCCTTACTTCATAGGTTGAGTCAGTTTGGGTTGGTGTTAGTGGATATAAAGGGAAAAGTCTTGTAATTGGAATTTGTCAGAATGTGGAAGTTAATGAGAAACTGTATAATGAGATCAATGAGTTGAAAAATGTGTTATTATTATGGGAGATTATAATTTCAGGGGTATTGATTGGAAAAATTTTGAGTCTGACAGTGAGGGGGATATGTTTTTGGAAATTGTTCAGGATACTTTTATACACCAACGGTGCTGGAACCTACAAGAGAAGAAGCTATATTAGATTTAATATTAGCATCTGATGTAAATATGATAGACAGAGTTGTGGTTGGTGAGCATTTAAGTACAAGCAACCATTGCACTATTAGGTGTGGGATTTTACTACATGTAGAATTGAAGAAGAATAGTACCCTTATTCCAAATTTTAGGAAACCGATTTTAATGGAAAAAGACATTATTTGCTTTCTGTAGATTGGACTAGAGAATTGGGAGGGGATCTTGAACAGATGTGGGAAGCATTTAGGGAAAAATTTATATGCATACAGAACATACATATTCCCTGCAGAAACAAAGGGCAATGGAGCGGAATAAGCCATTATGGTTTAGTAAAGGTTTAAGAGATCATATTAGGAATAAACATAATAAATTCAAGAAATTTAAACTTACTGGAAATAATAAGGGTTTGGAGGACTATAGGAAATCAAGAGAGCTGGTTGAAAAGGAAGTTAAAAGGACAAAAACTGTATATGAAAGAGGATTGGTTGAAACAGTTAAATCATACAATAAGAAATTCTTTAGGTATATGATGGGTAAGCAAAATGTCAGGATGGGGATTGGGCCTCTTAAAAATGATAGTGGGGAGCTGATCTTGGAAGATTATGAAATGGTAAACTTGTTAAATTATATGTTCTCTTCAGTTTTTATGAATGAAGATACAAGTATTATGCCTCAACCAGAGCACTTAATGTATGGGGAAAATATTGATGTAAAAGATATCATTTTAAGTTCTGAAACTTTAAGAGTAAAGTTTGGAAACCTAAAAATTGATAAATCCTCTGGACCAGACAACTTGTAACCTATAGTTTTAAAGGAACTTAAAGATTTTATTTGTGAACCTCTAGCTAATATTTTTTATAGGTCGAGTAGTGGAAGAATATTAGAAGATTGGAAGTTGGCTAATGTTAGTCAAATATTTAAAGGAGGTGATAAATATTGTCGAGGCAATTATAAGCCGGTTAGTCTTACATTAGTAGTTAGAAATGTTTTGAAGAGTGTGATTAAAGAGCTAGCATAGTTTCACTAAGGGTAAGCCTTGTTTAACAAATTTTTGACATTCTTTGAAGATGTTACTACAAGAGTTGATGAAGGTAATATTGGGGATTTGGTTTACCTTGATTTTCAGAAAGCATTTAATAAGGTGCCTCACAAAAGAATTGTTACAAAAATCAACTCTGTGGGTGTGGGGGAAATGTTATTAACTTGGATAGAAAATTGGCTGGAGAGTAGAAAGCAGAGAGTAATAATAAATGGAGTTAGATCTGACTGGATCAGAGTTACAAGTGGTGTGCCTCAGGGCTCTGTGCTGGGTCCTCTGCTATTTGTGATTTATATTAATGATAATGACTCTGGAATGACTGACAAAAGTTTGAAGTTTGTAGATGACATTAAGATTTTTGGGGTGGCTAACTGTATCAAAGATGCTGCAGACTTACAAGGAACATGAGGCCAATACGTGGCAGATGATGTTTAACTATCCAAAATTTAAGGTGATGCATGTAGGTTTTCACAATTCAAATTATTGTTACAATTTAAATGGGAATACATTAAATACTGTGGTTGAAGAAAAATATCTTGGTGTTATGACTGAAAAATCAGTTAAGCCATCTAAACAGTGTATTGTAGGTAGCAATAGGGCTAATAGGGTTTTGGGTAGCATCTATAGAAACATTAAATACAAGACAAGGGATATTATTTGTTTTGGTATATAGATCACTTGTAAGGCTTCATTTAAAGTACTGTGTACAGTTTTGGGCTCCCTTCCTCAAAAAGGACATTGAATTGTTGGAGAAAGTTCAGAGAAGAGTCACTAGGATGATACCTGGGATGTTGGGATTGTCCTATGAGGAGAGACTAAAACTACTAACTTGTTTTCTCTGGAGAGGAGAAGAGTCAGAGGGGATTTGATTAAGGTGTTTAAGAATATTAAGGGTATTGATAATATAAATCCATCAAACTTTTTTGTGTTTAGCAGTGAAAACAAAAGGACAAGAGGTCATAAATTCCAAATACTTTTCAAACAGGGTGGTCAGATTTTGGAATGAGCTGCCTACAAGTGTGGTGGAGACAGAAAAGTTAAATGAGTTCAAGCAAAGATTGGATAAATACATAAGTAGTAAAGGGTGGTTATAGTTGGGAGCTGGAAGGGACATCCTTGATGGGCTAATAAGCTCCTTTTTGTCCCTTTAAAATTTTATGAATTTATGGAATTTACCCAGAGTGACTAGCATGAATGGTCATTCTCATTCATGCATAGAGGAGGCTGTAATCTAGATACCACCTGAACTACCAATGAAGGACAATGCTGTCTACATTCTTGAAAAATGTGTAGCATTACAGGAGCGCTCTCAACAGAATAACAAAGGCAGCTAGAGTGACATTAACCTAACGAAGTGAAACCCAAGTTATGTGAGATCTGCACACATACAGAATAAATTATATATTTAGAATAATATTATATTAAAATATGAAGGTAGAAACTCAATATATATTTATATACATACATAATCCTCCCATAATTCATGCTTGTTCTGAAGCCGACAATCAATTTTAAGTTTAAAATCAATAGAATTTAAACTCATGTCCTGGCCAAGGAGTGCAGTGACTTTCTCTCATCCCTGTAAACACTTATATGCAACGTGAATGACACAATCCTTAAAAAAAGAATTCAAATTAAAAAGTCACATCACAATATCATTTAACAAAGATGCAAGTACACACTACAAAACCTTTTAACAAAGAAAACCTCATACATAATTACCTCAAAACAATTTTTTAACAATGACATCTCAAGACAAACTTAGTCAGTTATACTAAATACAAACTCAACCCTTTTCAAACCCCAAAGAATGTACAATAACACACCAAAATCAATTATTAAATGGACCCTTATAGATACAAAAAAAATCTATAAATTTGAAAATCATCCTCCTTAAATAAAATCATCCTAAAACATAGTAAAAGTTGCATAGTAAAATAGTTCATATGTATTTTACTTATTTATAGTGTTACGACAGCGGAAGTCATATGTCGCTGGTAACTCGTAATGAGTATCTAGAAAGATCGAGGAACCTGTCGAACGTCCTAGCGTTTGCTAGACTCGCACTCTTATAATATATAAGCCGGCAAATAAAGTGACAGCAACAATTGAATAGCAGACAGATAATCGAGTCAAGCCGTAAGTAAAGTGTGTAAATCGTTGTGAATTATAGCATGTGTTTAAGTTAAAGTGACTGTGGAAATTAAGTGTATTGCAAAGTTGTATTGAGAAAGAATAAACTAGTTTTATTTAAGAAAGAACTTGTATTGCTGAAGTTCTTCCAAAATAATTTTTACAGGTAATTAACAAGCGACCAGGGGCATAACAATAGTATTAGCTAGATTAATACAGAACATTAAATTTCTTAAATAGGAATAACTTCATTGGCCAAATGTAATAGGCATGATACAAGTAACAGTTCTGATTTAGTGCTTGATAATACTGCTAAGCAGGTCCAACTTTGTCAGGTGTTCTTGGGTTAATGGCTGAAAACGCCACAAGCAGCAATGATACCCATCTGATGACCTAGGGTAGAGTGGCCTGTTACTTATAACTAAGACTATTTATTATCAATTGCAATTATTACTGTAAAATCTTTAGATTTTCTGGCAGAAGTTATTACATACATGAATTAAATGTATTAAAACTTTTTTTAAAATTACTACTACATTATAATTTACAAAATAACTAGACATTATACATTAAAAGGAAATCAAGTATATATTAAAAAATGAAATATGAGTTCAAATAGCTAGATACAAAGAAAGAAAATTATGCTCAAAGATCATTATAGTGAAGCTTTATGGGAGTTTAAGAAAAGGGGTTGATGAATACTTGAGGGATCGGGAATAAACTGAGTGATTAGTTTTCTGTTTGTTGAGAGTGAAGACATCCTTTGTGGGCAAAAAGACCCCTTTATGTCCAATAATTTATACCCACCATTTTTCACAATGGTGTATGTGACATGACTTTTTGAGAGACCATAAAAATAAACAATTTCATATATATATGTATATATAACTTTTCACAAAAAGTAATTTTACAAAATAAAAACTGGATCTAAGCTTCCAAGTTCAAATTTGCTATTTTCAAGCTTATTATTTCACAAATCTTTAAATATAACTTCCATAGTCAGCATATCCAAATCCAGGAAAACATTTCACTAGTAAAATGGCATTGGGAAACTCTGAACCAGTAAACTATAAAAAAATGGCACTGTTTCTTCTCAAATGGAAATAAAATATAGCAAAATTATATGTTTATGGTTTTTACATAATAAAATGTTTACTCTATTTATATATATTATTACTGATATTATTTCTATCTGTCCCATTATTACTGACGCTATCTGTAGGCTTTCTACTCTGCATTGGTACCTTTTTTCAGTAGCCTATTTCTATGTTCCTTTCACCAAAGTATTATACAAATGTTACAATAACCTCCTTACTCTTAAATAAAGATTTCTATAAATAAGGATATCATATGGACAACAAAGAACCATTAGTCCTTCACAGTTGCTTTTGGAAAAAAGTAAAAATTTAAATCTACATATTATTTTTCAGGAAATCATTGAATCCTTTTTATGTTCCCAACCTCTCATACCTTATTTATAGTTTTTAAAAAGTCAACACATGCAACATTCATTGAATTGTTAGAGAAGGTTCAAAGAAGAGCCACTAGGATGATACCTGGGATGGTGGGATTGTCCTATGAGGAGAGATTAAAATCTCTGAACTTGTTTTCTCTGAAGAGGAGAAGGGTCAGAGGGGATTTGATTAAGGTGTTTAAGATTATTAAGGGTATTGATAATATAAATCCATCACACTTTTTTGTGTTTAGCAGTGAAAACAAAAGGGCAAGGGGTTATAAATTCCAATTTTTGCAGCATAGGAATCATCTGCAGTTTGTTTAGACAGTATTACTTTTCAAATAGGGTGGTCAGATTTTGGAATGAGCTGCCTACAAGTGTGGTGGAGGCAGAAAAGTTAACTGAGTTCAAGCAAAGATTGGATAAATACATGAGTAGTAAGGGGTGGTTATAGTTGGGAGCTGGAAGGGACATCCTTGATGGGTTAATAAGCTCCTTTTTGTCCCTTTAAAATTTTATGAAATTTATTAACATCTTCAAGGAGAGGATGCCATCATCCATAAAGCAAGCTCCGAGCAAAACAATTCTAACAACTGCATACCCAAGAAAAAATCTTTCCTAAAAACCATAAAGAAAATCATTTATTACATGTTAATTTTACAAAAGGTTTTTTTCTGAAATTACAACAATAATCAACTTAAGTATCTTGCTAATAATAGAAGCAAACCAATATAGACCTGTAATTTCACAGCTTATCTTTCTTTAAACTTTTCATACACACATGCACGCACACTTGATATAGATCCAGTTAACAATCATCCAAAACTGTAACATTTCCATACCTGCTGACTTCTGAATTATAATTATCTTTTTCATCAATTCCTTCAAACGTTTTAAGTGAAACTCATCTGATTACTCCAAAAAAGCTTTCCTTACTTCCTCAAGTTAATGCACCTTTAACTTAAATACATATACTTAAAGAATTTCTCCTCCTTTTACTCACATTAATCTGGTTGAGTATATCTCTTAAGTTAACATACATTAATAAAATATATAGTATACAACACTATGTAATTAATAATATACAGCTAAAACTATCATTAACAACAAGGGTCCCCAATTGACGAAATACTGCACGCTAACATTTATTAGAAAGAACTTAATATAATAAAAGAGTACTTAATTAGCTATACTCGTCACTGGGTCGATTTTTTAGTTTGATCTAAGTAGGTAGCTTTGATCAGAAGTTAATATTATCAATTACAACTTCAATACAAGTATGGGGCTGTAATTTCCTATATTTGTCCTCAACCCCGTTTCGTACAGTGAATAAATTAACATCGACTTTTTATTTTAATGTTAACTATGACTAACATATATATGTATATACAACGTTTAAATTGTAGTTACATTTTACTTGTATTTGTAAATTACAAACGATTAAAACTTGGCCAAAACTGTAGATAATTAAATATTATAACTAGGAATAGATGGCGCCACGTCACAAAAAAGAAAGCCACGAGTTTACACAAGTAGTACTAATACTACAACTACTATTACTTGTGTTTAATCAATATTAAGGCTTCCTGTTTAGCCTATTTGTAAACTTTCAAACACAAAGAACCGTATTATAAGAATTCCACAAATGTACATATTGGTCACTAGTAAACTAATTCACTACACATCCATTTTTCTACAGTATTTCCCAAAAGAGCAATTCGCAAAATCCCGCCAAAACTTCTACTCCTCGCCACTCGTGTCAGATTTTGATATGTTAATTAAGCATCCCTAATTCAATACAAGAAAAAATTATGTGTTCATGCGCCATTGATGTTCTTTTTGCTTTAATATGTCCATTATGTTCACGCTACGAAGTTTGGTATTTAGGTAGGATTATATATTATTATACATAGACTTTTTTTCACACATTAAACAATGTTGAGGAACACTGGAAGTTAAATTTGGAATATTTTGTTGTGCATGTGTTTCCGGCGGTATGAGTGAGGGACCGCTCGTCAAATCAACAATGATATTCCAATATTTAATTATCACAATAATACACATAACTATTACATGAAATATTACTCTTAGTATTAAAGAATATCTAAGTTTGTATACGTGTACACATTTTTATAACTTGATAAAGTAATGTGAATTATTATTCAGTTATTAGTTGAATTACATATGATCCCTCAAATGGCGTCTGTCTCGAGCGAACCTACCGAGGCCAGTGTGTTTTCAGCTAAATGAATTTATCTGTTTAATATTCGTGTCGTTTGATTGTATAACTTACGAATTTATTCAGTGGATGTTCTTAGTTAACTTCTCCACAATACGCAATTTAAGGTGGAGGGATATTGAATAGTAATTGGAAATGTTTTTATTATCATAATTTATAAGAAAGTGGGATGGACGCGTACTGAATGTATTTTGTTATTGGACATTTTGAGAACTACGTGCATAGCAAAAGCCTTTATGGAGGCCTAAAAGCCACTGACAAACGAGAAGTCCAGTAAGAACAGAAGATCATGGCTGCCACTCAAGGGTGAGGAATTTCATTGTTAAGATATTATTGTATTATATTTACTCTTTAATTATTATCATAATTTATAGATAATAAAATAGCTTGAGACAATGCCTTTTGAAATTAATATGAAGTACAAGCCCCTGGTGGCCTCCTTTTGGGCGTAAACACAAAGTTTTAGGGAATGCTTCAAACTATAATATATGAATTTAACTAAAATAAAGCAAGAAAATTCATTATTATACGTACTTATACCAGTAAATTGTTCAAGGATGCCAATTTTATTAAAGCGAAATAAATGTCACAAATGTTTTCCCCATGTTTTTTCACTATTTTCTTTCTTGATGGGACGAGAAAGCATATTAAGTTATCTTAATCATATAGATATACATATATACATACATACATACACACATATATCCTACTTAGTTATATGATCTTGTTCTATCTGTAAACGACCGACAGATCTTACATAAATAAGACTTGTACAGAAGACGCTTACCTTAAACGTTAATAAAACACAAAAGGGCTCATGGGAAGGTGATTAGGGAACCAGTTTGCTGTTTTAGTTGTTGATACTGCATTAAGAGCTGCTGTTGTTGGTAAGAAGGATACCCCCCAATGTCAGGTCATAGGTTCTGTTGGTGGGGGATAAAATTCATAGGAAGTGGTGTATATGCTAATGAGTAGACATTTGGAACCGTGGAAAAAGCTGTTGCTATCGTTGCATTACTTGCAACTGCTATTTTTGAAACCACAGTTGTTGCTGATGAATTGTGAGCTGTCTAGAAATACCTAGCTGTGTACTGCTTGTTTAACTCGTGACCGCCATTGTTGAGAATTCCCATGTTTAATGAAGTCAGCAATGAGCTGAAGGTTTGTTTTTAGCATCTGCATTATTGTCTGATGCTGCTGAGGAGAAGACGGTAGACGTAATATTTGCAATAACGGAAGCAGCCTGCGAGATACATGAGCATTACGATGCATTCCGGTCCTACAGGTGGTGGACCCAGAGTGACTGACGGGTTCCTGGAGCTGATTCCAATATCATTGCTGGTTGTGAGTCCGCTGTGATGGAACTTGTTAGCATAGGTAAGTTGAATCATCCCACCAGCTTTTGTTGTCCAGTCCAACTAATTTACTACCCATGCTTTGGATTAACTTCACCATTTGAGGTTGTCTTTGTGTGTTTGTCATCAAAGAATTTCCATTTGTTAGAGATGGCGTCTTGAGCCACTCCTTTGTCAAGCTGTAGCCTGTACTGCTTGAACAGCTCGGAATGCACCTGCTTGTAGGTTTGAGCCCATCTCCAGGCAGATGTACATGGTTTGGTTTTGAGGCTTCTGCCGAGGATTCACTAGATGATGAGCTAAGATTGGGAAGCTTACATGCCACTGGTCGATTTTGCATTGCAATCATATTTGGTTTTCGTCGACAGAGAATTGAGGTTTACTGCAGTTGTTGCTGGTGGAGTTTCTTTAGACAGAATGTATACAGACACTTTGCCTCCTGACTATGTCTTGCACGGCAGTAACACAACGTAATACACTGTTTACAAAAAGGACTGTCACCAATATTTACGTTTGCAGATTTTTTTTCATGTTGCACAACATGTTTCTTCTTCTGACAGCTGGGTAAGCAACAATTAGCATCACGGCACTGATAAACATAAAGAAGGGACTGGATGCAGCTTTGGGAAAACTACCAACGAAACTCTTATGGATTAGCATGTTTCTGGTCAGAAACAGCAAAGCCGTTATCCAGGTCAAAAGCAGTTTCTTGTACTGAAGTCAAAAATGCACATCTTTCATTTATCAAATCACAGTTGATCATAAGGTCGCGATCTTGGATAGGTGGCAAACTGTTTATTTGTTGCAAAGCACAAAGTTAGACTACGGTTCGTATGTTTTCTGCCTTCTGCGGGTATCGAAATTCGATGTTTAGTGTTATAAGCCGTACTGTTGAACCACCAGTGTGGTGGTGGGCGGACAGGTGCCAAACTGGCAGCTACTTGTTTGAAGGTAAGCACAAAACTGCACTATGGGCTATCTCTGCTCTGCCCACCACGGGTATCGAAACCCGGTTTCTAGCATTGTAAGTCCGCAGACATACCGCTGTGCCACTGTGAGGGCGGCAGCTACTTGAGCTAAATGAAGGCGAATTATAAAGAACACTTCTTATTCCTATTGAGCGGCAATATAATGTGAATAACTGAATAGTGGCCGATGACATGTTTCTTCACTTATCTATCCACTGTATAGGTTTTGCTCATAGTGACAACAAAGCATTTTCACACTAACAATATATTTGATACTTTATGATATAGGTCCAGCTTATCTCTGTTTGGTTAACTTGTGTTCAGGGTTACTGATGAGGAATGGAATTCTCACACATTGATCACATTGTAGATTGAACTGGACCTCCCTTGAACTGACTTTGGGATTAAACAATTTTCGGAATACTAAGTTTATTTATTAACACTTATTAATGTTCTCCCATGGTGACATATAGTTTCTAATTTTAATATACATATGAAATATACATGTTTACGCATCAGCGTAATTTATCGATCCCTACATCGTTATAACAAATTAAGTGTTGGAGTTGCATTTCTCGTTACACTTTCAGTTGTTTTGAGTAAACTTGTAATTTGTTGTACGGTGACTATAGCAGTGAACCAATAAAGTATTAAAACTACGTGTAAATCCACATATGATGTAATACTTTGTAGCAAATCGCAGTCAGTTCACCAAACATGCTCACCTTTTCGGCCATGGGTGCGTTATAACGCGACGGTCAACCCCACTATTTGTTGGTAAAAGAGTAGCCCACGGGTTGGTGGTGGGTAGTGATGTGATTAGCTGCATTCCATCTTATCTTTCACTGCTAAATTAGAGACAGCTAGCGTGGAGCTTTGCTCGAAATTCAGAACAAATCAAATCGCAGTCAGTTTCTAATGTTTTTTGTGCCCCCTAGTGGTACAGCGGTATGTCTGCAGATTTACAACGCTAGAATCCGGGTTTCGATATCCGTGGTGGGCAGAGCACAGATAGCCCATTGTGTAGCTTTGTGCTTAACTACAAACAAACAAACACAATTTTTCTTGTAAAACTGTTAGATATCTTATTTACAAAATCATTATCTCCAACGCGGCTTACAAGAGCATCGGTTTATTTATCTATTTATTTTTTTGATTTAGTAACTTATTTATAATCATAGTTGTTAATAAAATGTAATTATTCGGGGCGTGTTTTTAATTATTGATAATTTATGCAGTTTCTTGTATGTAGGATCGTTTGTTTTTAGGACAAAATAAAAACAAATGTTTTTGTGTTTGTTTTTAGCGTAAATTAATCTACACAACAGTCTGCCTTCTGTCCACCGCGGAGAATCTTGTCCCGCATTTTAGCACTGTAGTTCCGTAAATGTAATGTAAATATTAACACCATTAAACATTGTTATTTTTAGGTTGGCAAACGATTGGAATAGATCGGTATTTAGATGAATTTGTAATTTGTATTTGCTTTTAAGTCTTATATGGATTTAAACTACTTCAGGCTGGTTTTGTATATTGCATGTAATATTTATTGTTATGTATTTTAAGCGCTCTAGTAGAACTGTCAATATATTACTTGATATTGTAAACGTCGAAACCGTTATTTATTTACCGTTATTTTCTGTTGGAGGTTTATCATTAAAAGAATGACAGGCTATAACAGCACTGAAGTTAGGGTACCAAACCTATTTAGCTATTATGTTAATTATATAAAATAGTGCAACTCAACAATATATTTACGTACGCACCACACAATACTACGGAGGAATATATTATTTATTCGAGGTATTATGAAGAATATTTTGAGAAGCTCTTATACATTTCATGCGTCCTTTTGTAGTGATTGACACGTATGCGTTGGGTGGTGAGTAATGGGGCGTTGAAAAAAAAAAGGAGTTATTGTTCGCTGTAGTAGGCTTGCCTCTGTGGCTTTTGTTCGTGTCGTGATTAAGCGTGTGTGATCAGACGCCAGTGATCCAAAGTACTATTCACATAATATATTACCAATATCTACGTTTCAGAAATAAAAATCTGCATTGTGGAACCGCTATATATATGAGTAGATTCGTTGATTTGACACCGACGATTTTATCGAAAAAAGAAAAAAAAACGTTTACAGGAGCATTTGTTTTGACATGTAAAGAACAAATAAATTTTTAGTAACATGTAATTTGAATTTATATACCACAAGTATTCCAACACTCATGGGCAGTCTATGGGACCATAATGGGAGGATGGTTGGTAGTTCTGAATATTGCATGTTAAAAAATGTACAAAAACATTAGGCTGGTATTTTGACAATTTTAGACAACTTGAGGAGTACACGACACCTAATCCTCTCTTAAACGTGACTCACCCGCCATACTCTACAATAGTGTTTCTTAAACTTTTTAGGTTGTGTCTCCCCCTTTTCTTCTCTGTAATACATTTTGCCCCCACCAAAAAAACAAATAGTTCAACTCATTTAAACCATGAAATATATAGGTAAAGGCAATGATGGCAACTTTAAACTTAGCTTTAGAAAAACCGAAAGATGAAACGTCTTTCCGACGCTTTCACGCCCTTCACCCCCAAAAAATACGGTCGCGCCCCCAAAAGGGGGCACACCACACAGTTTGAGAACTACTGCATTTCAAGTGAACTCAGTATAAATATAGAGAATGAACAAATAGGTAGATTATTTGTGTTGTGGTATTTTCAGGTAAAACAGATTACCCGACAATTATTAAGAGAGGTAAATACGCAAATAGTAGCAGATGCGATCAAAACTAAGGGTAGTGTTCTGTAATAGATAACTTGACTGAATTCCTTTGATAGTATGTGCATGGATGGGAATCAAAGTACGCATTTCATGACCGTTTATACAGTGCCATTCAACATAGTATTATGTCTTTGATGCCAGATTTATCAACTATTCATTTTACCCTACATTGCTGATTTAGTGACAATTCATAGCAGAGGAGAGTAACTACCAGATACAATATACAGAGATACTGAAAAATACTATATATATGCATTTCGGAAGTCCTAGAGGTTATGCAAATACAATATTCAAACTGTACGAAGGACAAAAGTGTTTTATTCTTTTCATGAACATCACCTTGCACTCTGATTTGTTAAAGCCCAAGTCACAGTTCATATAAAGCTGAGCAATTTAACCAATTAATCTATATCATCAACTACCTTTGAGAAGCTGTTACATTAATTAGTGTCACATAAAGTAACCGATTAATCGAAATTATAGTTAAATTGATTGGTGAAAATTAGTATTTCTGATTATTACTGTTTTCGATTATTCCAAGAATTGATTAATCAAATTTACGATTAAATCGATTGCCTCGAAAATATACAATTAATTGAAACTGTTGTGTCCGATTATCTCTGTTTTTGATAATTCCAACTCTCCGAAAGCATTGCCATTATGTTTGTTTGTTGTTAATCGCTAAGGTACATAATGAACTGTCTGTACTCCGCCCAATTCTAGACTTATAACCTTTTTTTACTTCAAGTTTGTCCAGCTTAGTGATTTTAGGGTTTAGGCTCGTGATATGAGGATCTCGGGTTGGATTCCCTTTGCCACCAGACTTGCTCGTCATGTCTTTGTTATGGCAAAGCTACTAAAGTTGTCTGCTATTGTCACTAATTTTGAAATGCTAACGTATATATTTGCTTGTACGTATTATGGTTTGAAGAACACTGTACTAATCGATCGTTTGAATGTAATCAATTAATGGGGCTGTCGACTTGTTGATTAATAAATACCGCTAATCACCCAGCTATGTTCATAGACATATCTTGAGTACAAATACTTTTGTAACAAATCTGTTGTTGTTGTTTTTTTGCATACAAAGAATTACCATAATCACCTTAGATGACTTAGTGGGGTGCGCTGTGCTCAGCCCCTTCTGGGATGTTTCTCTTTATCTCTTTGCTATTTATGCCTTAGAGACTATAGAAGTATATTTTTTTCTGGTATTTCCAGCCCTTGAGGTCGAAGTTTCCTCGTTGATGGCAGAAACCATTGGACAAGCTGTCTGGGTTGTCTGTACTACTATTGCTCTGGTATTCATCGCTGTTGTCTTCATAGCTTTGCTGGAGCCTTTAAGTTATCGGAATTTAAAAGTCCATTTAGATGCATTTTGTGCCTGAAAGCTTTTCTTAGGCTTAGGGACTTAAGAATGTAGGTTCCTTCAAAGATGCAAATACATCTGCCATCTCCTTCTCATGGTTATGCCACACATTACAATGGAACAAATCACCAGGCCCCTCTTATCTTCGTTTTTCACTTCCATAGGTGGCATTTAGAGTGGTACCGACTCCTGCTGCTAGCCACTTAGAGGCTCAGCTGCTCCAGATGCAATGGTGTCAACTCTGATGACCCAATTTTTGGGACTTCCTACGAGTCTCAGACCCTTCATCAGCCATCATGGACAACTCACCTCTTGGAAACATCAGTGTCTGTCTGTTTATTGATTCAGCAAGCTCTTCCAACTTAGACATGTTGGCTAATAACGTATCTTCATCCATGGGTTTACTAACAGTAAATGTTAACCTAGCAGTCTTCTTCTCTGCAATGACTTTATGCCCCTCACTGTAGAAAAAATCCTGGAGCAGCTGCTTGGCTTAAAATGTTGAGGAAGAATGAATTCTTATGTATGGTTTTAAGAAAGGAAAACAAGAAAGGACTGGAAGTCAGGAATACTGGTTCTGGTCTGAAAGTTCACAGTTGAAAATGTGAATTGACTGTGGCTGCAACTTGACCTTAAACACTGAAATTCTGGATTCAAATACAATAGACCACTGAGTTGTAATTGATTAAAAGCTCGGCTGAGTGCATAGATTAAAGGGCGGGTTGTAATATTGATTTGTGGCTGTAAACTACGTATTGGTCAAGCAACATATCTACAGACTTAATGTATACTCACATCATTATTGCCCATAGAACGTGTGTCCAAAGAATTCGAGAATTTGCAGATCCCCTAGTTTCCTTGAGTTTGCATTTGACCAACTATCTGTTGCTGTGCAGCCCTCAGTTGCCCCTACCAGATAACAAGAACATGCACACCTCATGTATAGCCTACCATCTGATTGTCACATAGAAAAAGCCTGGTTCCTGTATGAAGAAATGGGGGCTAGATTGCTTGGGTCCTACAAAGTCGATCTGAGTTTGGTGAGGCATCTCTTATCTCGCCTTTAACTGAGAGCCTTTTCAATGCTTTCAATATCTTTCCTTAGGAACTTTTTCTATTTAGAAATTGTGTAACAGGTTTTACTGCATGAGTGGCATCTTCACCTGACCCTATTACACCACTTTCCATGCTTCAAAACTGTATTTTGTAATGAAACAACATTAAGAAAACATTCAGCAGAATTGCTTGCTTATTAAAATATTTTAATCTACATAACCTAAAATATTCCTCTCATAATCACATAAAACATTAGGTACATCATGTGTATATATTTGTTATGATATATAAGCCATATATAAGTGATATCCATGGAAGATTACCTCGTCTTTTTTAGTTTCCTCTTGGCAGTACACCATACAGCATTCATACCAGTGCTGAGCATCTTGACTCACTTGTGGCCAGAAACATCACCCTCGTCATCGATTTTGAAATCACCATCGATTGTTTGCACAAATGTTGGTTACACCTTGATATCCTTTAGTCTTTGTGGTGTGCGAAGTCAATAATATTTCTTGGCACAGATCTGTGGAAAACACTAGTTGCAGAACTGTCAGTGCATCATGCTTTGCGGGCTGGTTATACTGGTGTTGTACACATTAATGAACCTGTAACTGCTTGTATAGGTGTTAAAGGTTGTGTGTGTCATGTTACGCTGTTTTACTTGGTCGAGTTTGACTTTGCTGGACAGCAAGTAATACTCATGCTTGGTAAATCTCCTTCAGCTGCACATCTCAGATCTCCTGAAGCATTAACTTCGTAATCCATCCCTTTGTGAATTGTTTAATTCATGGTCAGCTTTCACTGTGGTCAAAACTGTCATGGTTTCAGCTCCCACATGTTCTCCAGGATCAGAACATTCCATGAATGGACAAAGTCTCACTGTGTAGCAAGATAATCTATTTGCATTTTCGTGTTGTGGGCCTGGGCGATGAACTATAAGAGTCATAACCTTAAAAAGTTGTTATCCAAAGTACCGTAATCCCTTCTGGATTTTTGAAGTTTGCTAAGCACTACAGTCCACCTGGACAGTGAACTTCCTATCAAACAAGTAGTGGTGATAGTGTTTCACAAAGACAACCAATGTAAGCAGCTCTTTCTTTGTTATATAGTATTTACATTCAGGAGCTGTGAGCATATGAATAGTGTACATGATAACACATTCTGCTTCATCTTGCACCTTCAATAACACTGCTGCTGGCACTGGCATCAGTATCCAGGAGGAACAGTCCTAAAGGAGATAGACCAGCACTAGAACATCCACTGAAACAGGCTTTAGGAATAATATTCATTGCTCGATCCAAAGTAAACTTCCACTTTCATGAGGGTAGACAATGGTGCTTCTATTTTAGAGAAATTGGTCACAAATCGTTGGTAGTATGACGTGAAACTAAGGAAAATGTGGACTCCTTACTTTGTCACAAGTTGAAGCCAACCTTTCACCTCAGCTATCTTAGCCACGTCCATCAAAAGTCCATCTCTCATCATATTATGATAAAAAAAAACACTTCTGTTGACAGGAGTAAACATCTCCATGGTTTCAGTTTCAAGCCTCTTTTTTGTGTGTGTTGGAATAACCATCTTCAGATTCACAGACACTGAATTAAAAGTGCAGCTAAATGCCAAAACATCGTTGATGTAAACCAGACATATCTTCCATTACAGTCTCTTGGGTGTATAGTCCATTAGCTGCTCAGAAGTAGCTGATGTTTTAGACCAAATGGCACGATGTATAATTCATATATATACCATCTCGCGTTAAAAGTAGTCATAGTTCAGTCTTTTGTCACAACTTGACTTGTTGCTATCCAAATGTCAGATCCAAGGTGTTGGACCAATAGAAGCATTCTAATGCAGCGTTTCTTAAACGTTTTTGGCCATGGAACACTTTTCAGCTGAGAAAAAGCTTACTGAACACTAAACACGTGAAATATCGGTGTAGAGGTTATGTTGCGTGCGCAGCACCCTCTAGATTTGTATATTATTCATTTATTTATTTAATCAAATTACATATTAATGAATTTTTACATTTTTATGCTTGTAATATATTTTAGGTATAAACCTCTCCACTAAGATACTGTGTAGAAAGATATGGCATCTTCGATAATTCTTCTTCAAACCGAAATCGATATTATCTAATTCTAACATATAGTAAAATATTTCATAATAAGTTGTGATCGTACAAAAAGTGTTAAATATTTTTTAAAAATTTAAAATCATGATTTTATCATGGAGCACCTATCAAACTCGGACGGAACACCAGTGCTCCACGAAACATAGTTTGGGAAACACTGTTCTAATGCATCCAGATATTCATGTGTCTGAAGTAAAGGGAAGGCATCAGTGTAAGTTACTGCATTTACCCATCAGACGATTACACACTTCCTCTTCCTGACAATTATTGCTGGAGATGACCAAGTACTTTCCAAAAGCTGTATGAGTAGAAACCACTATATTTCAGCACTTGCAACTACCTAGTGTTTCAAGGAAATTAGTGCAGTGGTTTCCTTATCAGACGTGTGTTGCCTGTGTTTATATAGTGTTGAGTCACCATTGTTCAACCCAGTCAGCTATCTGGTCCCACAAACACTTCAGTACGTTCACCCAACAAGTCACTCAGTTAATTTTGCTGTTTTGGGCCCAGATTGTCAGCACAGTCATCAACTAATGCCCTTGGGTATGTCAATAGTCTTGCATTTGCCTTTGGTCAAAGATTGATAAATGTGACTGGAGCATTACCTAGCATTGGTCAATTTCAATTTGGTCACCATTCTTGTGACCATTCCAGCATTCAGGTGGATAGCCAATTATCCATAATTAGAAAGCAACACTAGTATTTCATCCCTTGTCTAGCATATCATTACTCGAGCTAATTCTGCCAACTTATATAAACAAAACAGTTTATTTCATGAGTAGCTTCTATACCTAGGTGACAAGGCACTGATGCATTATAACTTGTCTAGATTAAACACCAAACTACACTTGTGTAAATGAGTTATTATTGGGCAGCATTTGATGATTTTTCCATGGAACATTAGTACTGACTGAAAACCATCACAGTACATCCACCCCAAAGATGACTATTCCAGATCTGAGATTGGAAGTGACCACATTTGTTCTATGGGCAACACCAAGACTGAGCCAGAGGTTCAGTTTGTTCTAATGTCTTGTCTATCACCATTCACTAGAATGAAGTAGGTATACACTGACCAAATTGGTAGATCCACTCAGAGGGCTTGAAAGATTGTGAAGTCCACTAGAGTCTTTGCCAGTTCTTGGTATACCAGGAACACAATCTTTGCCCCTTGCACTCTTACCAGCAAGTACCGAGGTCTACTAAAATTCTTTGGCACAAGCTTCCCCTAAGCCATAGGACAAACCTAGCATTGGGATCCATCAGTTTTCCAGAGCATTTGCTACAGTATCTAGCACTTGTTATGGCCATCCGAGATGTGCTGATTTATGGTCGTATTGATGCCCTTGTCTATCTTTGCTGCTTGGCAAAGTGCTGACATTGTGTATTGGCAGGTATCTGCTAAGCCATCAGCTGGAACTAAGAGATCTGCTACAAAGTGTGGGCAGTTCCTTTGTCATTGTCCCACAAGTCCACAATTGAAGCAGATGCTTCACTCATCTCATCCTGAATGATATCCAGGTGGAAGCATCAGCCATGACTGCATTATGCATTCCACAGGTAGACCTTATTGTAGCAGGTACTCTTCTAATGGCAAATACCCTATGGTAGACCATGCTGCAACATAAATCCTGTGGCTGGATATTGCTGCAGCATGTACCCCATGGGAGAACTTACATAGCTGTACTTACTCAATGGAGACGAGGAACCACGCTTTTCTAATTTGCAGAAGTGGCTGGCTGTTAACCCACTAATTGGTTTTAGTCCACCATGGTGGAGGCACATGAGTTGTACCATATTTCAGTGGAATTGCCACTATAGCTGCTACTGTAGGCTTCTTTCTTTCTGACAGCTGGTTTGAAGTGACTACTTCAAAGCATGTTGTGATGGGCACAGCTTCTGTGAAAGTATTGATGTCTATCACTTCATATTTCTGTCACATAAGCTTATTGGGAAGTATCTCAATGAACTTAATAGCCAAGATGTTCTCCTGATCTTCAGAGGTTATTGTCAGGTATTCCTGCTCATGCAATTGACACAGACCATTCACTTAGGTTGCCAATCCCTCAGTACCAATCCTCTTTTGAGCCTTGAACTTGGCCCAGTGGATCACCCAATCCTCCACTGGATCGAATTGGCAATTTAGCTTGTACACAGCACTTTCCAGTCATCTTGCTCCTCATCCAGTTGTTTGGCAATGTTGAGGGCTGGACCATCTAAGCTCAGACCCAGGGTTTTTATAGCCTGCTTCTGAGTCCATGTATCTACCTACCTTCAACTTTCAGAGAGTGATAAAGATCCCCATTTGCTGTCCCCTTGAACATCGGGTGCATAACCTGCTTGTCTTCTCTCACATGGCCATGTGTGCCAGACCAAAGTTTCTCTCTCTCTCTTTTGTAATCCCAACAGATGTCAGGAGGAGATGCTGCCAATGCCCTTAGTTGTGGATGGAAACCATTCACAGAAACTCCAACATCTCAGTGGGAGATTGATTGATCCTTGGTTCAGGGTTATAGGGCAACAAGCTACTTGTGGTGGCTTGTTATGCAGTGCTGCACAGCCCCTGGTATCTCACGCCTTGGATCATGGTCTTCACCCATCAGTTCTCATTGCCTCACTGCCCAGGTAGACAACTCTGACTGGCAGAAATTATCCAACAGTGGCATATCCAGTCTCTGTCCCCTGTTTACCAGTAGCCTTGGACAGAGCTGGGGCTGCTGTAATCTGACTAGCAACAGTATTTGACTTCGATAGAGACCTCTTCTTGCATACTGGTTGATGTCATGGACCTTTGCAGCATTGGAGAAAGTCCTTCAACTCGACTTCTATTCCACACAACAATCTATCTCTCCATTCTTTTATGAGAAGCTTTTCTTAAATTCTTTTAAACACGAGAGATAGAAATAGAGCATTGGTTAGTATTCATTTCAGATACTTTGTGATAAATCGTGATGGCACGGCATCAGAATTTCTCTTTCATATCCACTTCTGGTATTTTCAAGTACAACCAGTTTCCTAACAAGTATTAGATACACAAATCTGTAAATAACAGCAGATTCAATCAATACATAAGGGGAGTGTTCTGAAACAGTTGATTGAGTTTCTTTAAATGTAAAAGAACAAATCTGGTTAAATGCAAACAAATGAATAAAATATTTATTATAAGAAATAAATAGAAAACACATTGTGTATACCTATGCAGATGAAATTGCAGTCCTCTTCTCTACGAGGCTGTGTTTAGCTCCACAGCTTTCTCTCACTCAATATTAATCGCCATAGAACTAAAACACGTTGTTCTTGAAAGATGTCTCCACTTGACGATCTCTTAGTGGAAACTGGCTAAAGAAAGTGAGCTTAAATTCAAAAGGTAAACATACTTTATTTTCAGTCGACAGTGTCATTTTGTGATCTTTGTTCTCTCGCGGCATTGGTTGGTTGTTACATTTAGTCAGCGTCATAATTGGTTAGCAAAATATATTACAGTGCCAATTATTTTAATTCTGATGCTTTATGTTTCTACAATATGCTTTCGGGCAGAAGAGACATCGTCTTTCATAGAATCCAATAAATGAAGCAACCAAAACTAGGTTATCTTAACGAATTTCTGTACCACATGTTGCTGGAAACTACGCAATCGAAAATTTAAAAAAATCTCTTTCACTAAAGCAAGTACGAAATATATGATAAGCCTCATATCACAATGTCTGTGTGCAAGATACGAAAGCTTTATACTGTACGCAAGATTATTTAAAAGTATTAGAAACTTTATAAATGTGTTATAACAATAAAAAAGACATTTTGGTCAACTGAAGTGCTGTAAAAGAGTGGTATAGGTGTTAGAATTATAGAAAAGTGCCGTGTATACATACATATATGTGTGTGTGTGATTTATACATTGTAACAAATAAACAGTGACACTTCTGTATCCACAGTACCCATAAAAGGGCACCATTGTGATGTTTACACAGGAACTTTTCATAAATACAAGTATTTAAAAGTCTGTAAAACACAAAAGTGCCCGTCTCTCACACAAATATTTTGCATAAAGTAATGTTTCTCAGCATGGAGTCTTGACAGTTAATCAGTAAGAGCTAGTTTTAAAAGTAATGGCCACTTCTGATGAAATGAAGGTAAGAGAACAATTTAAACGTTATTGTGTTTTGTCAACTATAAATAATTGCGGTGGGTGGATATGGTGTGGGCTGTCTTCTACAAATTGGACGTGGGACCTATCAGTGAAGCTTCTGCATCTCTAAGTGCCCATGGGTATCAAGAGATTTTGTATGCTGAGCATCTGAAGGGTCGAAATCTTTGGTCAGTTGGCTAATGCGTTGATCGAGTTGGATAATACTCCCTACCATTATTGGCGTGGACGGTATGTGCAGGTGAAGCTTCTGCATCTCTAAATGCCCATGGGTATCAAGAGATTTTGTATGCTGAGCATCTGAAGGGTCGAAATATTTGGTCAGTTGGCTAATGCGTTGATCGAATTGGATAATACTCCCTACCATAATGCACATACCGTCCACGCCAAATTTTAAAATAACAGTTTTAACTTTTTGGAATTCTCTAAACATATCCTGAATTACAGCCCCCGAGAACATTTTTGGACCATTTGTAGGGGTTAATTTGAAAGGTTAATGTTTAACCTTCCACTTTACATCAACTAGTTGAACTTCTGGAACAACACTACATATTAGTTGCACCAGACACCACTCGGAAACTGTTGAGAGTATTTTGTGCAAAATAACATAATTATTTGGGTTTAAGGTGGTACTTCACTGTATTAGAATAGTAACGCTACGATCCTAATCTCCACTTTTCTATATGCCTACACATCCAGGTACTTTTGACATTGCAGTGTATATAGTTACAACAATGTATGATAAATCCACATATATATATTCGATATTTGTAAGCAAACTTTCTTTGAACGGACTAAAAAAGTCTCAACTGACTCTAACAGCACGAAGAGATTAGTCTCTGGGCGACCTTGACTGCGGTCAAGCGATCACATGTTCTAATGGATAAATAATAAGGTACATATCCAAGTATTATTTTACTCTGTAAATAATTGTGAAGATACTCATCATAGGCATGCTCATGCGACTGCTAATATTCGATGATCATGATTATGACGATAAATTATAATTTTAATCAGCCACATTTAATCATTGATTAATATTGTAAAGTTTTCCTTCAAGGGGTAACAAAGTGGGCGTGCGGAAACATTCTCGATTAAAATACTTTTTTTGTTGCTGCTCGCTCACGCAGTTTGCATAATATCAAAACCTGTTCGCTTCTTTAATGATTAATTAACAAGAAAATATCAATTTATTAGATGAAAAACTAGTAAGACAACTGTAGAATCTAATGAGTTTTTAATATATATATATATGTATGCAAGATACTGGAATTTTTGAGTAAGCTTAGATAGTCTTACCAGATGCATTTGTTATTCGAATGCTTTGTGATTGAAAATATAGTATATACACAATTTCAAGACGTCGTAAATAAGATATAACTTCATATCGACAATAATCCAAACCTCCAAGTCTAGCATGGAAGCTCGGCTCGCAATCTGAAGGTCGCGGGTTCGAATCCCCATCCCACCAAACATGCTCGCCCCTTCAGCCGTGTGGGCGTTATAATGTAACGGTCAATCCCACTATTCGTTGGTAAGAGTTGGCGGTGGATGGTGATGACTAGCTGCATTCCCTCTGGTCTTTCACTGCTAAATTAGGGACGGCAAGCGCAGATAGCCCTCATGTAGCGTTGCGCGAAATTCACAACAAAATATACCAATCCAAACCTCTCAAAGGACTCGACCGTGATTAAGAAGCTGTGAGGCAAGCACTGTTTATCACTCTTGTTAACAAACGTAATATAAACATATAGTTTAGTGTCTTGTAGAATAATAAAAGTAAATTTCACTAAAATAATTTCAAAGGAACACTAATGAGGGTCAGTATCTAGTTATTTGCGATCAAGGTCTCAGACACTTATTATAAATATGCCGCCATATACCTGACAAGCACTTTTAGCGTTATCATATAGTAAAAATACTATCACCATCAACAGTAAAAGTATAAGATTTTGACCCTGTATGAATTTAATAAAATGGTAGACTCCATGGCTCTACGTATGCCTGACAGACATTTTAATGAATATGTTATAACCAATCCAGCTTGCTAATGTGATACTGTATTGTATTGGCTCAGATGTACTGAAGTCTTTCCAAAATTAGACCCGTACTGTAGATTAACTGGAAAAAATATATATTTATTAATTTCGTGATTTGACATGGATGAAACACTGTTTTTTACCATTATAGTTTGCTTTCTTGGCCACTTAAAATTTAAACTCATTACTTTTCATCCAGTGCCATCTTAGTAATTAAAAATTAGAGAAAAATCACGTAAACTGCGCATGCCCCCTCCCCACTACACATACATATACATTCCTCTTACTTGGTAAAAGAGTAGCCCAAGAGTTGGCGGTGGGTGGTGATGGCTAGCGCAGATAGCCCTCGTGTAGCTTTGCGCGAAATTCAAAACAAAACAATCCTCTTACTTTGTGCAATTCAGGTTGGAAATCAGAGACTTGTAAACTTTTCTAATGCTAGCTTTTGGCGTTTAACCGTAGCTTTTATAGTGTTATACCGCATACATAAAATAGCGTTTCACAGAAACTTTTGAAGCAAAGATGACGCTGTTTGGTTTACATTCAACTCAGGACACATATTTTGTGTGGAGCATCTTTTCATTGGCCACACTTCCCAAGATGCTGAAATCGTTGGTTGTAATTCTAATATCACGGTCTTGCAAACAATAACGAAGAATGACCGACTGATCATATAGTGTATCTTGCGCATGCCCTTTCATTCTTGAGCTTAAATAACGAATTGTAGAGCCCACTTACCCATGGTTACACAAAAGACGTAAATTTGTAGTTGACGTAAGCTCGATGCGTTTTAGAGATCCCGTCTTTCAATTTCAAGTAATTACATGTATAACATATTGGTTTGAAAACGATTCTAAGCTTAAACTGTGGATAAATTTTGTTGTTCAAAATTACTTTCATCTTTTTCTTCAATTCTATTCCATGTTTGCCAGTAAAAGGTAGAATACAATAAAATGTTTTTCTAGTTTCAACACATTTACTGATTTTAGAAATGTACAAAGCTTTTAAATAATTCTTAATAATACTATAAATTAACTGTACAGGAAAAATTGTGTTGTTCTTTTTTGTAAAAAGAAAAAAAATCCTTTATATTTTGTACTTCTTCATGAAAACCAGAAAATGAACTAACTGTATTATAGGCCCAACGATTTAAATTATAAATTATATTCTTATTAAATTCTAAAAGGTAAAAAACTCTCAAAATGAAAATACTGCTTTGATTTTAACTAGCATAGAACACCTTGCTCCACTGCGGAATTCAAAGGCTCCCTCACTATTCACAGAGGCCCAAATGTACCGATCAAGATCCTTCAATATCCCCAATCACTTCTACAGCTAGCCCAAGGGTTGTGTATCTGAAGACAAAAATTCATAGGCACCCCTATGGTACCTGAGCACATGCGCCAATCTTGGTTCCGCTAGCTTATGAGTGTGGTCTTGAACGCAGAGAAAATCTGATTGGAGTTCAGCGGTCCAGAAAACATACTCCTAGACCCCCATTATGTGCGAATCCGCTAACCAAGTTTGGCCCTGCTAGCTCCAAAACTATGGGAAGAGTTCACGGACAAACAAACAAACACATTACGTGAATTAATGTATGGATGTGTCTCATAGTCTTCAAATTTAATCACTAAAATGCGCTCTGAGACTATTCGAACATTTAACATCTCTATTCAATTTTTCCTTGAAATCAGGCTATATACCATCCGCTTGGAAACAAGCTGATTTCTTCATGTTCCAGAAGGAGGGGAACCAACGAATAACTCCGAAAACTGTAGACCCATAAGCTTAACAAGCTTTACAGGAAAATTACTTTACTAAATTATAAACAGAAACAATTATATACTATAGACTATTAGCTTACCTAGAAATCAAATCAAAATTGCTCGAAATAAAAAACGTTTTTCGAAAAAGCTAGAAAAACAACAGATCACCTGAAGAAGAATAGTGAACTATTCGAAAGCGATCGAGTTTTGGATCTCGTTTGAAAACATTACAACTTTTGTATGTGATCCTGTGTCCTAACTTCTTAATCAGAATAGATCACCTAATTAGACTGTCGGAAGAAATAATAAACGGATTCAATAAAAACAAAACAACAAAAAACACTGCAGTCGCACATGTTTTCGCGATGTAGAAAAAGCATTTGACAAAGTATGGTATAACGGCCTCAGATACAAATTGTCCACAATGGGCTTCTGAGAGAAAGTATTCTCTGGATGTCTAACTTCCTGGAGGATAGGAGCATCAGAGTCAATGTAGAGAGCACCTACTCGGAGTACTTTACTCCAGAGGCAGGCGTTCCTTAGGGAGGGTCACTTAGCTCTATTTTGATTATTATGGGTGTTAGCGACTTGCCTCTAAAGCAGTGCTTATCAACTGGGTGAATGGTTCACCCAGGGGTTAATGAGATGAGAATCAGGGTGAATGAGAATGATGGGATGAATGGCAGGGTGATTGAGTATTATCAATTATACAAAAATTCGAGAGCAAAAAAGCATTAGTTATTATCATTTATTATTCTAGTTGTAGTTTGATAAATACATTTATTTTTGTTTATTTTATGTTGTAGTCATTCCAGTTGTAGTTTGATGTATATTTGAATCATAATAAAGAATTTTACAATTTAATTTAGCACTTTATTTGCCTTTTTTTTGGGGTGAGTTAGCTGTTGTGAAAAACTTATAGAGGTGAATGATATTGGAAAAGGTTGAGAAGCACTACTCTAAAGGACCATAATTACACCATCTGCTCACAGTTCGCGGATGATGATGTTATCTGGAAGAGTGCCAAAACCCCAACAACAGTAACTTATAACATACAACCACTACTAAGCAAAATATAACATTAATGTAATAAATGGAGAATCAAAATTAATATGCATAAAACAGAAGTAATCCTGTTCACAAAATCAATTAAAACAATAAAAATAATACCACAATTATACCTAGACGGGACTCTCCTCTAGAGAGCAACATCAGCAAAATTCTTAGGAATTATTTTCAAGTCAAAATTAATATGGATAAAATACACAAACAGCATAAAAAAAAATAGAAAAGCGAAGAGCGTGTTATCTTAGAAGTCCGACGAGTAATAATCAAGACCACCATACATAAGACCAGTCACTGAATACGCCTGTAGCTTGGCTTAATGTCTTCAAAACATACATAAATAAACTACAGTAAGTACAAAATTATATACTAACAAAAGCATACAGTGTTCTATGTTGAGTTCAACAAACCTAACATTTCTCCACGACTATTGAAACGCTCCTGAATACTCCTAAATAACTCACTTCAATACTACAAGAAAATTGTGGATCAAATGAACTGATGAGCAACTTAGAGAACTACATCATACATGATAAATCTAGTCCTAACTAACTCTCTAGCAAAACAGAGTGTGTGAGTATACGAGCAAAATGTAGGACTGTATAGTGAGCACAGGACTGAAATTGCAATCGTACATTAGCGAAGCATCGTGTAAACATACAAGCTAATATTACCATACAAAATGGACATGGCCTGAAAAGGTATATTAAATTAAAAATTGCGGACACTCGTCAATATTTTCATATACCGTGAGTATCACAACAAAGTAAGAGGATATTACGTAATAATCAGTGTAGATAGAGTATACACCAACTTTCTGGCAGGGAAGAAGTGGTCTACGAAGCACCTGATCCTCCCTAGTCCTAAAAAATTGACCAAAATCCCGACGCAGAAACGTTCCTTCCTTTCTCTCCCTCTTTCCATGCAGTCATCATAACCATTTTTTTACTCTATTTACTCTCTTTCCTGCAGTCATAATTACCATTTTAACACTATTCACTATCTTTTTATGCAGTCATCATAACCATTTTAATCCTATTCACTCTCGTTCCATGTAATCATCATAACCATTTTAACCCTATTAACTCTCTTCCTATGCAGTTATCATCACTATCTTTAACACTATTCACTCTCTTTCCATGCAGTTATCATCACCATTTTTAACCCTGTTCACTCTCTTTGATGCAGTCATCATTACCATTTTTAACATTATTCACTCTCTTTCCATGCAGTCATCATAACCATTTTAACCTTATTCACTCTCGTTCCATGTAATCATCATAACCATTTTAACCCTATTAACTCTCTTCCCATGCAGTTATCATCACCATTTTTAACACTATTCACTCTCTTTCCATGCAGTTATCATCACCATTTTTAACCCTGTTCACTCTCTTTCGATGCAGTCATCATTACCATTTTAACATTATTCACTCTCTTTCCATGCAGTCATCATAACCATTTTAACCTTATTCACTCTCTTTTCATACAATCACCATCACCCTTTTTTAACACTACTCAAGTATATAATTCAAAATCGTATCATCTCAAGTAATTTTATCGGTATGTTTGAAAATGGATTGCCTTTGATTATATTCTGGTGATCTATCTCATTAAAATAAAATTAACATACTTGTATTTTGAATTGTATGACAACATTATGGTTAAATGAGATAAAAGTTAAAAGAAAAGAGAATCTTTAACATTAAAATTAGTTTCAATACAATATCCCCCTTAAAAACAAAAAGAACTGTGAGTTGTCATTGATATTTGAAACAACGTATCGGATACCTGTCAGTACCACTTATCTCGTGATGATCGTGAAACTTTTTTGAAAATACATTTCATTACGAGGATGGTGAGATTGATATTGCTGAATTTTAATATGGTTATTCGGATGAATCTGAGCCTTATCCAGTTTAGCTAATAGTTTTACTTAGCGCCACCTAGCTTATTTTCGTTAAGTTTTTTTAAGGCTTTTCTGTCATGTTAGGAACTTAATTTTTTTTATTTTGATACATAAATAGTCCTTTTGATTTCGCTGTTTGGTTGTTGATGAAAAAAAATCTACGTATCAAAATCACAAAAATGTAAAGTAAAACAAAATTTATATATGTAAAATATTTCTTAGTATTGGATAAGTTTATTACTTGTTTCAATGTTTACTTTTAACTAGAACACCTCCACCCGATGGCCCAGCAGTAAGTTTGAGGATTTATAACACTGAAATTCCGGGTTCGATTCTTGTGGTAGGCACAGTACAAGTAGCCTATTCTGTTGGTTTGTAATTAACAAATAACTAATTAGAAACATTTTAATGAAAGCTCAGTTTTGTGTTGATTTGCATAAGAGCATCAAAAAGTAATTAGAGATTTTTATAGCTGGAAGTTATTTTAAATTTATGTGTGGTGTCTGTAGCGAGGTGTAAACGTTTGTCACGATATATTTCATGATATTTAATTACTACTTTGATTCATATATGCAAACAACTTTCCAGATAATAGTCTTTTTTTGTGCCTGCATGTTTCAGAGACAATTACTTTTATAGTATCTTAAATACGAAGTCGTAATATCATCCATTACATCCAGTAGGTAGCCATGCCGCTTGTATTCGTTATTTTTAAACGGAAACACGAACATGTAAAACACTGATGTTTTAACAACTAAAAAAACATATTGTCTGCAGATGTTACATTCTTAATAATACGTTAGAATCAGTGATTATCTTACAAAACAGTAAACTTGTTAATTAAAGAGTAATTGTCTCACTGACCCAATTCTCGCCTTTCAGTTTGTTTTTTCGTGATAATGCAAAATTATATCTATATAGATAGATAGATTCCATTTTAAACCCACTATATAAATGTAGATTATCACCCGTGTTTGGTAAGAAACGAAAAATTACTTTTTTCGGAAACGTAATTATATACCTTTCCACTCTATCGTTAATAAATATATATTAATTATATGTACATAGTCTGTTTCTTAGCTTGTCAGAATGCGTGTCTGTGCGTCTTATACATTTCTAAAACAGTCGCTCCACTGGTTTATACTTATTTCTTACTCTTTGTTTCACATTCTTTATTAGTGTTAATAGTCTGTCATTAAAAGCCCAATTAATCAGTCAATTACTTGTTTATGTAAACGTTTCTGTCATTAAACAGTTAAAAATCTGAATGTCTCCTGATCTGTATAGGTGAACGTTTAGAAACACTTCTTTGTTTGTGAAGATGTATAAGAATCGATACTGATTGACTTTCAAAAGGTTTGAAAATTTTCTCTTGGATTCTAAAAATGGCTAATCATATCATATCATTTATTTAACCTACCGTTAGGGTAATCCTTATTCTCTTTCACAATTAGCGTTTTTTTTTCTTAAGCGTATTTTTTAAGAGATTTAAAATCCATTATAAAAACTATAATTAATTAATTTTTATGACTGTAGAGAAAAAAAATCCAACCTCTTGAAAACCTTCAATTAAAATTGATTTAGGATATTAATATCTTCATATCGAATTTTTTCAATAGGCATCATTCAAGGTTGTTTTCTGTTCAGTTTAAGTCATACCACATTTTAACCCCGACTGAAGAAACATATCGTGTTTTTTGTAAAATAAAAACAATAATATCAAGAATATCAAGCATTGACAGATGTATCGTTGATTATAATATATATATCTAAATCTTTAAATGTTATCATAGAAGGTAAATTGATAGATAGCTTGTATATGTCGATCTTAGATTCCAATATAGATTTTACTTGGCATGTCGATACTGATATTGACATTAACGTTGTGCCTCGTTACTCATAGCCAATAAGTTGCTAAGCAACTGTAATTTATGCAACGAAACATAAAATTATCTGTTGAATTAATGATCAGTACTATTATGTCTCAATATAAAGTGCAATATATTATTTGTAATTTTAAAACTATGATAAGAAATAATACGTACTTGGAAGCTCTCCAAATTTAACGTTTTAGATAATTGTGTAGCTTTTTCACCATCATCAATTTTAGTTACTATTACATTTCAACTTCTTTTTTTCATTGACTTAAGTCTAGGTATAATTACTTTAATTCTGGTCTTCATATCTTTTCCATTGGCCCCGGTTAACTGTTTATTTAATATGTATTAATCGATATTATTATAATTGTAAATTCTAAGCATTCGTTTTACGAATAAAGTGAGAACTTTGTCGTGGTAATCCTCGTTGCTCATCGGCAACTCTGAGGGTTTATAACGCTAAAAAATCGGGTTTGGATACTCGTGTTGAGCACAACACAGATAAGCCCATTATGTAATTTTGCGCTTAACAACAAAAAATGTTATTGTTGTACACGATTTATAGACTTTTGGTGTTTATTTTCTTTAGAATTATTATTTCTGGATCTACAGAGTGAAGTAAGAAGAATACGGAGGTATTTATTTCCCTATGACGTAATGATGTTTCCAGATTATCATCAACATTTCTTATATCGTTGTACGTTCTTCTGAAAAAAAAAAGAAATCGCCAAATATTCGTCATAGTTTTGCGTGTGATTCTACTATCTAAAATGTCAAAATACAAGATAGTTTTAACGTATTCCAATCAATATTCAGAGATGTACTTTCAAAGAGATAAAACGTCTTTAAAATTGTTTGTTTGTAGTTAAGCACAAAGCTACACGATGGGCTATCTGTGCTCTGCCGACAGCGGGTATCGAAACTCGGTCTCATGCCGCTGGGTGGCATTTTGTTGTTGTTGTTGTTAATGGGATGAGTAAAAATTCTGTAGTTCTTGTATTAATGTAATTTTTCGTAGTGTACATGAAAAACATCGTTATGATTCTGTGGTGTTCAAAGAGAAGAGTTCTCTTTGGATTCGTCATCTTATTATAGTTATTAGATACTAATCTACTAATATTGCTCATAATAAAACATCCCAAACAAGTTTTCGTTCAATTCGTAAAGTAGTAAGATAGCATTTTACGAAAAGTTAAGAGAATTGAATAGAATAATTCATTACTAGAATTACTGGAAAATCAGTTTAGTTTAGTTAGTTGTTTTTTGTTTTCAGTAAGAAGAATAAAAACCGTAGGACTTAAGGACGGATATATTACTTGTGAAAATTGTAGTCCGTTCAGTAGCTGATGTACTACTACTATCCAACAATTTGAAGTATGAAACTGTGAGGCTCAAATAATAAAAGTTGCTACTCTTATATGTAATTACAGAAGGTTGTGTCTAGGAAACATTATTATTTTTATCTACATTTCTAAGAACTTGTACTGACTTTTTGTTATCTTTTCTCTGAAATTATAGTTACGAAGAATTTTTTATTTTATTTTGAAGAGACAACAATTTCTAATTTCAGTATGATGCAAACTTTTGGGGGGGGGGGGGTCATTCTAGTCAACCGCTTTTTTTCATGTACAGCATTTCAGTGGATTTGTTTTTTTAAGCATAGAGTTCAACTAATATTAATAGAATTAATTGGTAAATAACTTATTAAAGTTTTTTACATCTGGTAATTAAAAATGAACATATTACGACGTTTCGCGTACGTTTAAGGAGTGTCTGTTTGTAAGGGTGATGATATTAGTAGTTATGAATTATTTATAAGCCCATTTCTTACAAGCACGTGAAGTTAAAATTTTAGTATGGTATGGCCTGTGTGGAACACCATACACTAAGTGTTGTAATCGTCTGTAATAAAATAATCTAACAGCAAATTTTAGAAAAATAACTTTCTACTAAAATGAATCTTTATAGAACTGCTAGAGAAAATACTTACCATGCTTCCAAGCTACTATTTAGCCTGAATCAGTGTCTTCACAAGCAACAGCTGTTACTGTTGTATAATAACAAAGTACAATTATTATAAGTAACTTCTCTGCTCTTTTTAAAATCATTGTATTTGTGTACATGGTGGAAATTCATATAATTACGTAAAATCCTCTATGAACTCGTTTAATGTAATGCTTTTGGTCAGTAGGTTCATTATATGAACTAGTAGTTCATTATATTTTGTTTGTTCTTAGTTTGATAAAGTGTGAACCATTTTGTAGATAATTTTTCAATTTAAAACTCCGATTCTTCGTTGTTTTTTCTCTGTTCGTTGTTGGTGCTGATGCTGCATGATTTGAACCGAAGTTCGCTTTTAAACTCGCATAGTATACAACGATCCCATTTATCAGCTTTGGCCTCCCCCCAGTTTATAACCACGAAGTCCAAATATAAACGAAAGAACTTATTATTCGTATTGTGATTTTGAAGGATATGCAGAGTTAGTTTGTTTGCTTCTTTGAAGTTAAGCACAAAGCTACACATTAGGCTATCTGTGCTCTGCCCACCACGGGTATCGAAACCCGGATTCTAGCGTTGTAAGTCCGCAGACATACCGCTGTGCTACTGGGGGGCTGCAGAGTTAGAAATTCCTACCTATTCTTTCGTTGAAACTCGATGTTGTAGGATTTTTTTTCACAATTATGTAACTTATCGTGAATGAATGATACGTACAAGTTTGCATACATATGTATTCAATTTTTGTTCAGACTTAGCTGGTAATATATTTCATGTCCTTCCTGTTTTAAAAAAGAAACATTATTATTATTATCAGTTTGGAAACGCATGCTTTCAGTTATGTGCATTCAGTATTATTTCCATTAAAATTGCCCACACTTTGTAGGAATGATGGTTATGTACTATCTTCCAGTGAAACGTAGGAATCTTTTGGAAGTTTCTATGTAGTATTTTGTTTTTCAATACATTTTGACTATATTTAATTTGTTTATTTTGTTTTTTCTTAGAAATTACGCAAAGCTACACAAAGGGCTGTGTGTGTGTGTTAGCGAACCCTAATTTTGAACTGATAGACCAGGTCAGCGTTTCTGAACCCATTGGTCGCGACCAAAAATTGGGTTGTCAGAATGTGTGAATGTGTCGCGAACAGACTTTCCAAATAGATAATAGTTTATTTATTTATTTAGTAAGTATTCAATAAGCCAGGTGTTGTTTGCGTTAAAGCATTTTTACTGGACTTACAATCATTGTTTACAAATGGGTCTTGATCCATGGAAGGTTGAGAACCAATAGACTAGAGCTAAGTATATTTAATAAAAATTGCACAGATGTAGAATATACGTGAGTTGTTAATAACTCTTCACTATAACTCCTTTACTCTTATTTTAGTTAAGTCATCAAAACACTATAGCGTATTCTTTGTTATATTTTTTATTATTATTATTACACTTCCCCTTAATCGAAGACAAGAGCGTTTTAATCGGTAGAGAATAAGCTGATGATGCGTTCGTTTTTCTAGGAATATTTTACATTGGAGGATTGAATGTGTTGGTTTATATAATAGCGTTGCTATCTATCTATGTAATTAAAAGAGCAATGTGTGTCAGTCAGCCCGTGCGTTTATGCGTGCTAGCTCACATGGAAACCCAACATTCCTCTTGGCGGATTGTATTTTTACGTTTATACGAGTGCAAAAGTGAACGACGTTTAACATGTATTATTCTATACGAGTGCAAAACTACGACATTTATAACATTAACTTTAAAGACAATTATTACTTATTATTTCATTAATAAAAAATATTTTAAAACGCTTAATTTTACATTATTGCACTATTGACTCTACCCTAATCCCTCGCCCCACTAGAGATCATTCGTGCCCCCTTGGGGTGCGTCCAACACTTTGGGGGAGAGTAAAAGGGGTCGATACCATTATGGAAGGAAAAATAAGTGAAATAGCGACAAATAAAGACAGTTCATTTTTACACTTTTTGATAAACTACTTTCAGAAATTCACTATTTTATAACGTCGCTTAATCAAGAATTTCAGCAAGAAAAATCTGAAGATCCTAGTCAAAGCTGGTGATTATCCACAAAGACAAGGTATATATATATATATATATATATATATATAT